>NW_007248420.1:169572-188603 GCF_000164805.1 Carlito syrichta
ACCAGCTTTTTGTTTCATTGATTTTTTTGTATTGTCTTTTTGTCTTCTATGTCTTGGATTTGGGCTTTTATTTTGGTGGTCTCAATTCTTCTGCTGAAATTAGGGTTTTTGTGATCTTGCTTTTCCAGCTTCCTTAGGTGGCTTGTTAGGCGTTAATTTGTGCTCCTTCCATTTTCTTCATGTGTGTTTGTAGGGACATAAATTCCCCTCTTACTACAGCTTTTAAGGCATCCCAGAGATTTTGGTAAGATGTTTCTTCATTTTCATTTGTTTCCAGGTATCTTTTGATCTCTGTTTTGATTTCATCATTGATCCAGGAGTTGTTTAGTATCATGCTGTTTAGTGACTATGTCTTTGTGGGTTTTTGGGGGATCTTGTTGGTGTTAAGTTTATTTTTATTCTTCTGTGCTCCGAGAAGTTGCATGGTAGAATTTTGGTCCTTTTAAATTTGCTTATGCTTGATTTATGGTCAATTATGTGATCGATCTTGGAATACGTTCCATGCGGTGATGAGTAGAATGTGTATTCTCAGGTCTTTGGATGGAGTTCTCTGTAGGTATCAATTAAGTCCATTTGGCCCGGAGACACATTGAGGTTCCCAATCTCATTGCTGATTTTTTGTCCCGATGATCTGTCGAGGATTGTGAGTGGGTTTTAAAGTCCCCAGTTATGATGGTGTTAGAGTCAATATCTTTCTTTAGTTTTCCTAGGAGTTGCTTTATAAAAGTTGGTGCACCTATGTTAGGTGCATATATGTTTAGGATAGGTATTTCTTGTTGATGGAGTGAACCTTTTATCATTATGTGGCCCTCTGTATCTTTTTTAATTTTTGATAGCTTAAATGGTTTTGTCTGAAATTAGGATTGCGACTCCTCCTTTCTTTTGCATTCCATTTGCCTGAAAATTTGTTTCCCATCTTCTTACTTTGAGTCTGTGCATGTGCTTTCTAGTGAAATGGGTCTCTTGAAGGAAGTATATTGTTGCCTGGTGATATTTTATCCATTTTGCAATTCTGTCTTTTCAGCGGTGCATTTAGTCAATTCACATTCAGGCTAATTATTGAAATGTGAGAGTTTGTCCCTATCATAGAGTTTCCTATAGAGTTGTTCTTCCACTTGGTTTATTGTCTTTCTTTTGTTTTTGGGGTTGGATCATGTGTATTTTATTCTTTTTCCTGTACTCTTGTGAAGAACATTGCTCTTTTTTCCCCCTTTTCTTCTGTGTTTAGTACTTTCTTAAGTGTTTCATGTAGAGGTGGTTTGGAGGCAGTGTAAGTTCTTAGGGATTTCATATCTGGGAAAGATTTTAATTCTCCCTCACCGATGAAGCTTAATCTGGCTGGGTAAGTTATTCTTGGTTGAAATTGTTTATCTTTCAGGACTTTGAAGATAGGGCTCCAAGCTCTCCTACCCTGCAGGGTTTCTGTAGATAAATCTGCTGCTATTCTAATTGGTTTTCCATGGTAGATGATCTGGCCTTTTTCTCTTACTGCCTTTAGGATTTTTTTCTTTTATGCCTACTTTGTTTAGGCGAATTATTATGTGTTTAGGAGTTGTTTTTCACATTTGTTGTCTTGCAGGGGTTCTCTGAATCTCTTGTGTTTTAGTTTTTGCATCATTGATTAGATAAGGGAAGTTTTCTTGAATGATCTCATGGAAGGTTTGTTCCAGTGTGGTCTCTGTCTCTCTTTCTGCCTCAGGAAGGCCAATTACTCTTAGGTTAGGCCTCTAGAGGTAATTGCTCATCTCTTGAAGGTTTTTTTCTGTCTCTTTGAGATTGTTTTCTGTGTTTTTGAGAGTTTGCATTAGTTCTATATTTTGGTCCTCAAGCTCTGAGATTCTTTATTCAACTTGGGTAATTCTGCTTTCCATGCTTATCAGTTTGTTATTTATTTCATTCACAGTATTCTTTATTACTGTTATCTCAGATATCAGCTCCTTTCTAGTTTCTTCTTGAGTCTCCTCAATTCTTTTTAATCTCTCCATTAATGTCTTGATATCTAGGTTTGTAGCTTGAGACCAGTCATCCTGGGGGCTCTTCATTGTTTGCATTCCGAAGTCAGTTTTCTCAGTGTCTGTCCTCCCAGGAGTCTGGGAGAGATCCATTTTCTTCTTTTGTTTTTTCTTCATTTGTGTACATTTTTCTCTCGTCCTGTAGTGTCTAAGGTCCCTTGAGCTCTGATCTTCCACCTCTCTCCTCTGTTTTTGTTGCAGGCAGCTAGCCTGTTGCCTTGGAGGTCTGTAACTCTTAGTTGTCTCAGTTTGTTCAGCATAGGTAGGGGAGGAGCTTTGTCTCCTGTTTAACGATGTCACCGTGGAAACCGAGGTGGACGCTCTGATAGGTGGGCGGGGTGATGCAAGTCTGCCTTGAAAATGGTGGAGGTGGTAATTTTACTTTCACTTTTAGAGATGCTTGTGTGGGTCTCTAGGCAGGGCCAGCTGCACAGATGGTCACTGGATCCAGGGTGCCACCAGCAGGCTGGGGTGGAGGAGAGGGTGCCGGAGACCAGCTCCAGCCGGGTTCAGGTTACCCCAAAGGTGGAGATGGCATCGGCAATTGGGGGGTAGAAGAGAGAAAGAGAGAGAGAGAAAGAAAGAGACTGGACTCCAGTCTAGTGCAGAAGCAAGGTGTGTTATTGGGAATTACAATGGGTCTTTTATACACAAAGTCAGATGTGGGAGGGGTGTCCCCCACCCACCAGAAACCTTAATCCATGAAAACTTAATCAATGATTGCCTGTAAACCCTTTTCATATGATAATCTTAAAATCCCATAACAAAGGATAACCTAATCTGTGACTGACATATTCTATAAACCTTTTTCATCCTAAACTGATTGATTTATGCCAAGTTAAACAATTCTATAGAAGCTTAAGTATTTACTTTACAAATGAAAGTGGCCCATCCCAGAATGTTTGGAATGTGACCCAGTCCAAAGTTCAAAGTGGGCTACCCACAAGTAACCCAGCCACATTCTTTCAACAAAATGGCTGTCTTCTAAAACTATATTCTACAATTTACACCTTCAATAAATCCTAAGATCATGACCCAGAAGCCTGTGACCAATACTAAGGCTCTTAGATGTGACACGAGTTTGAATTATAAGTTGTGTGAAAGCCAAAACTGCAGTTTGTGGAAGAATGGGAGCAATGAGCTTCTAAAGTTAGCTTGTGTTCATCCCGTTCTGAGTTTTTATGTTTTGAGCTCACAGGAGCTTAATCTGGTTAGTGCTGAGTAAAAAGGGTGAGGAAATGGGGTCAATAGCTCCCGAACGCATCCTAGTGGTCTCGGGGTCGATGCCCTTCCTGATCCCTAACACTCAGTGGACCTCCATGGCTGGCTCTCAACAAGAGGGTCAGGCATTCCCTCCTCTGGAGCTGGGAGCCTCCGATAAGCACCTTATACAAGCTTGGGGTTCTGCTCCCTTACACAGGCTTTAGGTAGCATGCTGAGTGCCTCAGCCAGGGTGGGCCTGGGGCTCCAGATCTCCAAAGCTCCAAAGGGCAGGTGGTGGCCCTAGGTCCCTCACAGGGCACTTTAGCCAGAAATGGAACTGGTATCTCTGAGGGGCAGGCACCCAGAGCCTCCCTGGGTGACCAGCAGCTTGGTGCTGGGTGCTGGTCATGATGATGTAGCCAGGGAGGGAACAGAGATTTGGGATTTGGGATTCCCCGGCTGGTGGGAATCACATATAGTGGAGCAGCTGCAGCCGGGCTGCAATATCTGGCCCTGCGTGGGACCAAAAGTCCCCAGGCCTTGTACCAGTGTGGCTGGTGGTGGGCAGGGGGCTGCAGGAAGAAAAGTAAGAGTGTTTTGGGGAACTCATGGATCTACCTATGCCATTGCCATCTTCAAGAGTTCTCTCACTTTTTTTTTTATTCTGTCCAGCTTCAATGGGCAGCATGGTTGGTTCCATATTTTTGCTACTGTGAATAGAGTTGCAACAAACATGGATGGCCTCTATTTTTGTTAGAATGATTTGAGTTAGTCTTGGTATAATCCCAATAGTAGGATTGGGTCATATGGAAGGTCAATTTCTAGTTCTTTCAGAAATCGTCACACTCTTCCAAAGGGGTTGCACTAGTTTGCATTCCCATCAACAGTGTAGAAGCATTCTTTTTTCTCTGCATCCTCACCAGTATCTGTTGTGTTTGTTTTTATTAATGATGGCCATTCTGACTGGGTTTGGGTGCTATCTCCATGTGGTTTTGATTTGCATTTCTCTGATGATTAGTGAGGCTGAGCATTTTCTCATATGTCTGTTGGCTGCCTGTCTGTTTTCTTTTGAGAAGTATCTGTTCATGTATTTTGCCCACTTTTTAATGGGGCTATTTGTTTTTTTTCTTTTTGGTGCATTTGAATTACTTGTAGATCCCAGATGTTAGTCTGTCAGATATGCAGTTGGCAATTTTTTTTTCCCCATTCTGTAGGCTATCTCCCCATCTCTTGATGGTTTATTTTGCTTTGCAGAAACTTATCAGTTTGAAGTCCCACTTGTCTATCTTATATCTTATGGCATGAACACTTGGGGTTTTGATCAAGGATTGGTTGCCAGTTCCAATTTTCATAGTGTCTTCTGCATTTTCTAAGATTCTTATAGTTTGAAGTTTTACATTTAGATCTTTGATCCATTTAGAGTTAATTTTTGTGTAGGGTGATATGTAGTGGTCCCATTTCAATCTTCTGCATGTGATGAGCCAGTTCCTCCAGCACCATTTACTGAATAGGTTCTCCTCTCTCCAGTGACTGTTGCTGTCAAAGATGAATTCATTGAGAAATTAAGGCTTTGCTTCCAGAATCTCTATCCTGTTCCATTGGTCTGTATGCCTGTTCTTGTACCAATATCAGACTGTTTGATTATTGTAGTCTTATAGTAAAGTTTGAAGTCTGGAAGTGTGATACCTCCTGCTTTGATGTTGGTAATTTAATGGGTATTGCATTGAATCTGTAGTTTGCCTTTGGTAGGATGGACATCTTAACAATGTTGATTCTTCCTATCCATGAGCATGGAATATTTTGCCATCTGTGTCTTCTTGGATTTCTTTGAACAGTGTTTTGTAATTCTCATTGTAAAGTTTTTTCACATCTCTGGTTAGGAAGATGCTGAGGTATTTTTCTTTTTTTGTGACTATCATGAATGGGACTGTGCTTTTTATATGGTTTTCCACATGCTTGTTGTTGACATATGAGAATGCAACTTTCTTTTACCCACTTATTTTGCATCCCAAGAATTTGCCAAAGTCCTTTTCAGTGCCAACAGGTTTTTGACAGATGCTCTTGGATTTTTGCTGTATAAGATCATATTATCAGCAAAGAGGGATAAATTAACTTCTTCTTTTCATATTAGGATACCTCTGATTTCCTTCTTTTGTCTAATTGCTCTAACTAAGGCTTCCAACACAACGTTGAACAAGAGGAGTGAGAGTGGGGAGTCTTGTCTTGTTCCAGTTTTCATGGGAAATATTTCCAGTTTCTGTCCATTTAGCAATATGGTAGCTTTGGGTTTATCGTAGATGGTGCTTACTATTTTGAGGTATGTTCCATCTATACCTATGTGTTTGAGTGTTTTTATTAAGAAGGGATGAAAATTTTATCAAAAGTTTTATCTGCAACTAATGATATAATCATGAGGTTCTTGTTTTTATATCTGTTGATGTATTTAATTACATTTATGCTCTTGCACATGTTGAACCAGCCTTGCATCCTGGGGATGAAGTCTACTTGGTCATGGTAGATGATTTTTGAGATGGGTTTTTGGATCTGATTTGCTAGAATCTTGTTTAAGATATTTGCATCTAAGTTCATAAGGGATATTGGTCTGTAGTTCTCCTTTTTCCATTGGATCTTTATCCAGTTTCAGCATCAGTGTGATGTTAGCTTTGTAAAATGATTTGGGGAGAATTCCATCTTTCTCAATTGCCTGGAATGCTTCCAATAGAATTGGTATCAGCTCCTTGTTATACATTTTGTAGAATTATGCTAGAAAGCCATCCAGTCCAGGGCTTTTTTTTTTTTGTAGGTACTTAGCTAGTGTGTGAATTAATGCATAATTATTTTATATTTTGAAATGTAATTCATTATTACCATTATTTATTTTATTGCTCAAATAGTTTCATATTGGTCTTTGGGAGCTGTTTTAGGTGATTTCTCTGTTTCTTTGATACATCCTTTTTTTTTTTTTTCACATGTTTTGAGCACTTCACTTTCTGGTACCACAGGATGCTTCAGGTTTATATTGTATCTTCCCTACTTCTACCCTAGAATTAGCCATTTTTCCAAAAAGCTTTTTATTGAAAAATGGTATTTGGAAACTAAGATCTGGGCTCTGGTTGTATTCATGGTTACTTGATATCATTAGTTTTAGCCTCTCAAAGAGATAGGATATATACAGAGGGTGCCAAAAAAAGGTATACACACTTTTAGAAAAGAAAAAAAGTGTATTAAGAGTGTAATATTCAATATATACCAATAACAAAAGATAAATACAAGTCATGTTTGACTTCTACAATTACAGATGATGCTCAAAATGTTTACCATCAGCATGCATACACTTCTGATTATGACAAACAAAACACAATACATAGATAACATTTCCTAAAATGTTTATACATTTTTAACACCCTCGGTGTGTGTGTGTGTGTGTGTGTGTGTGTGTGTGTGTATAAAATTACATAAATATATATCTATGTATGTACGTAATATGTATTTATATGTTTTTAATATATAGTAACATGTATACACAGATGAATCTATGTTTTTTTCTGTAACTATCCATTTTTATATAGATTAAGCTAAACAAAAGTTCATCAAATTTAACCAGAGAATTTATTCTAGAATTCCTTTTATGTTTTTCTGTAACTTTTCTTTTTGACACTGAGAATTTGGGGTCCCACCATTTAGTATTTATTTACTTAATTCTTCAATCCCAATATGCATGTAAATTAGTTTCAGAATTGTAACTTATTTGTTATTTTTAATTTATTTCTTTATTTGGCATTTTTTAATACAATACAATTTTCTGGTTAAATGATTGCACTTTGTGGGTAGCTTCTGAAATTGGCTGGATGCCCATTTAACAGGGCTGGTCTGTCAAAAATGTTCTTATTCACAAAAGCCTTTTAGAAAATACAAAAAGAAAATGTGGGAGATGAGAAAGATAAAGAGAGACTGTAAACAAGGAGTCATAGAAAGTTTTACAGACCTGAAAGAATAACATCAAGAAGGCTGAAATTCAAAGGAAAAGCACATGCATCAAAATTACTCAGGAGAAAAGGGTACCTGGTCCCAAACTACAGTAAATGAAGGCCAAGTGGAGGCCCAAACTTCGCCTGCATGCAGACTACTTGTGTTGTTAATCCTGACTTGTACCCCACATCTCTATAATAAAATAAAATACTCAGGAGCAAATTGTGAAATTTTACATATCAATTCAGAGCATAGCAAGGGACTTTAGGAGTGGCATGAAATATTAATGGATGTTAGATATAAAGAAAACTTTCATTTTATTTCACTCTTTTTGCCAAGAAGACTGACAAGAAAGAACAAAATATTGTTCAAATAGAATAGAAACATTGGTTAGGTGAAGTAATTGTGGTTTATAATTGCATTCACAACATAAAATATGGAGATCTTCCAGAAGAGCTCACTAGTGAGTTGCTGATAATTTTATAGGAATTTCAGAGAATGTCATACATGGCACATATTAGTGCCAGACTAATCATTCCTCAATATTAAAAAATTGAAGAAATTAGAGATTTATGAATGCAACATTAGTCTTGTGTCTGTTTGTAATATAGAGTATGAGACTGAGGAGTACAAATCTTAGTAAAAAAGCAATAACTATGTTTGTAGATTTACTTAGGAAAAAATAAAAGAAGTCTAAAATTTTATAATCACTTTTTGTAGTTGTGCATAGGATTCATATGTCAAATAAGCATTGGAATTGAAGACATATGAATTTTCTTGGAAATATGAATTCTACAGAAAATCTATAAAAAATTCTACAGAAAACCTTAACTCTTAATAATATGCTGTATTATGTTTGCTTATGCAATTCTTGTGACATATTTTTATGTTTGTGGAATTTTTTATTTTCATGTTGCTTCAAGCAGTTTTACTCAACTTTGGCATGTTTGTTTATATATTTTATTTCTAATACATTACCCACCATATATTCAAACCACATTTGAGAAACAAAATACTTTAAAAGTGCGGTCTTGCACATACTTGTACATTAAAATTCTTATTGTTTTATGACCCTTACACATATACTGCAACTCTAAGGTAATGTTTTCATTAGTTCATGAATTGTATAACTTAGCATAATATATCTTGCATTTTATTAAAATATTATATACTGTAGTTTGCTTTAACAACTTTAGCTAGATTTCTGATTTAATAAATCATAGAAAACTTCTCTAATTGGTCTGTATCATTGCTACATTGCCAAATTGTTTTCCTTTTGTTGCTATTATATTCAAAGGACCATTCAGGCTAGTTTTTCTATCTCTCACCTCTTTAAATAAAGGTAACCTTCATCAATGTTTAAAGAAACTAAATCAAGAAAAATAATTTCAAGAGGTGTGGTAGAAGACAAAAAATGTTCTGATCCAGAAAAATCATCTGAGAATAAAAGGAAGAAAACTATTTCAACAACTAACATAACAACTTTGTAAGTGAAAGCATAAGCAGTTTTATTTTTAGTACTTTAAGTTTTGACTTTATACTAATGTATGAGGGCCTTTTAATTTTTTTAAAATTATGGTTAGTGTTGTTGAAATATATGAGAAGGATCTCACCCAAAATAATTTTTTTGAAGGGCAGGCCTCTTGTAGTGAAGGCTTCCCCAACTAGGTAAGTGTTCTAGGAACCCTCAGCATCATTGTACCAGCTAGTGTGATTATGAGAGTCTGTGTTAAACTTCAGTGATTTTTTTGTGGGGGAGACTCTTTCAATGCATTTGCCCATTTCATGATGGATGCTTAAGAGCACACTTGCCCACACAGCACTGATTGTTCAGTAGTTTTTGACTAAAAACAACGTAACACTCATGCCCCACCCTCCCTATGCACCTGATATTGCCCTAAGGTACTTTTTTTGTTGTTACTCCCAATGAAAGGAAATCCTCAAAGGGAAAATTCTTGCTGATGTGGAAGAGGTGAAACATAAAATGACAGAAACACTAAAAGGCATCACAACTGATTAGTTCAAAAACTGTTTTGAGAAGTGAAAAAAAGTTTCAATAGGTGTATTGCATCAAACGAAGAATACTTTGAAGGTGACTGAAGTTTAAACATGTAAGAGTAAATATACATTTTTTTGATAATAAATTCCACTTTGGGAGGTACCCCCTTGTGTGACTTCTTTTTGTTCCCAGTAGATACATAGACAGTTATTGTTTTTGTTGTTGTTGTTGTTATTTAATTTTTTTTAATAATTGGAAACATAAATTAGAGGAGGACAGGAATTTTCTTTCATTTTGTGTAAGCTTGTGCAACTGACTTATTCAATGTGCTGGACTTGTTAGTGAAGAACTTAACGACTTTAACTGGATTCCCATTATCTCTTCAATTCCTCTTCTGAGACTCATTTTTTAATTCTTTTTTCTTGAATTAAAATTTGGGCAAATCCTCAAATTTCTCATAACTTTGAGAAAAAAATGAAATCTATTTTGAGATAATAAAAGTAGATTCTAGTATAATATAGCTTCAGCCTGTGTGTTATAATATCAAAGTTTTGAAGACTTAACCTAATACTTCTTCCTCCTCTTCCCCATCCCAGGCCTGTTTCAGCCTTGGATGCCTACCTTGAAGTCTAGGTGGTAATATCAGCTGCTCTCCCATTTATGGCACGATTTTCTCTGTACCAGCTAACTGCTGCATTTAGGGATTCTAGAATGGAGAATAAGAAAAAATATTTAAAAAGCGATACTGGTATTGCTATAAGAAGATATTTATAGCAGAAGCATGATTCTTGGTCTTTCTCCCCATGGAGCACTCTTGTTGGTTTCTCAGTGTATTTGAGGCCTAAAAAGATGGGCATTTATTTATTTCATGCAATAAGAAATCTGAAGGTAGTTAGTACAAACATTAAAAGAAGACAGTTCAACAATGCCATCAAGAATCCAGGTTATTCTCATCTTTTTACTTCTCCATCTTATGTGCTCACTTGTATCTTCATGCCTATTTTATTCTAGTGGCAAGAGAGGAATTGTAATACAGAATTTAATATCTGTATTACAGTTAAGTATGAAAAAATACAGACAGCAATGACACATTATTTTTTAGTTAAAGTAGACTGAGGCATATTATTTCAGTTAATATTTTTTTGATAAGAACAGGAAATATGTTGTAAAGTTTTATAAAGTGATATTTTAAACAAACTTTTAAATTTTTAGACAGTTTAGATTTAAAGAAAAGTTGTGACAATAAGACAAAGAATTCCAATATACTTTATACTAAATATCTTCTACTATGAATTTTTATAGTAGTATGCTTCATTTGTCATAACTAATGAATCAATATTAATATATTATCATTAACTAAAGCCCATACTTCATCCAGATTTTCTTCATTTTTACCCACTTTTTTTCCTGTGCAGGTTCCTATCAGGACACTACATTATATTTACTTGTAAATTCTACTTAGGCTTATATTGGCTCCAACAGTTTTTAGACTTTCCTTATTTTGAACGACCTTGAAAGTGTTGAGAAGTATTAGCCGTAGAATATACCTAAGTTGTATTAGAAGTATTAGTTGTAAAATGTACCTCAGTTGAAATTTGTCTGATTTTTTTCTTATGTTTAGACTCTAGTTACATGTTTTAGAAAGGAAAATCACAGAGATAAAATGTGTTTGCTTCACACCATGTCAAGGATACATGCTATTAACATAATTTGTGTCTGCTGATGTTGACTTTGGTCATCTGGATGAAGCAGAGTTTTTCAGTAAAGTTATTTTTTCTATACTGTACTCTGTGAAAGGAAATCACTATTTGTAGCTCTCAGTTAAGGGATAGAGAGCCCTGCTCCACTTCCTTGAGGAGAAGTAGCTACATAAATTACTAGGAATGTTTTTACAATGGAGATTTGTCTCTTTCACATTTGAAATTATTTTTTTGCATTAGAGATTTGTCTCTTCTCTCAAGCTTATTAATTTTTTCAGTCATTTATTTATAGTAAGTATGAACTCAAATCAATCTTACACCAGTTTTTTTGTTTGTTTGTTATTTGGTTGGTTTTTTTGCTCAAGTTATTCGAACTTGGCTTTTGGAAGATTTTTAAATAGGCTTCTCTTTCACATACCACCATCATTGTGCATTTTGTTATTATGCTTTTGAGTACTTTCTTACTTTTTGCTATTACAATATGTTCTAGGTATTTTTGTACATTTCTTGCCCAACTTTTAGACTTAGAAACTTCTCCAAGGAATCTTTATTCCTTTTATTGGAGAATGGTATGAAAAAGTGAAGATACGTGAACCTCTAAAAATAGATTATAGGTAGAGCAGAAAGGAGGTGGCTGCCTTTACAATTTCAAGGCAAATCCAGAAGAAAAAGAACTGAGTTCTTCTTAGAGATATCAGCAAGATGGTAGAAAATGACTCCTGACTTTTCCTCATCCTGTGGGTGCAGTGAATAAAATATCTATACATGAATCAATTCCCTCAGAGGGAAATTCAGAACTTGTTGAGAAACTTCTACACACTGGAAAACTGAGGAAAAAAATTCGTATTTAAGTGAATAGAAAAAATCTGAGTTACACAAACCCTACCCTGAGTATTCCTTCTTAAAACTGGGAAGGAATCCCAACTACCAGCTTTTCCCTAAGGAGTGAAGGTTGTGTATAACACATTCAACACTTCAACTTTTACAGTTCTCCCCAAAGGGTTTGGCTCTGAAATCGTTTAGCTCAGGGATCAAAAGAGACTCAACATTTTTTAGTTTTCCTGAACCACAGAAAACAGAGATGATATTAATGAGTGCATGAGCACTTCTAGCAGCTGTAGCCCCTGGGGTCAGTGTGGAGGGAGCAGCCTAAAATGCCCAGCTCCAAGTTTCTTTCTAAAGAAGTTTATTTGCACACTTTTCTAGCTGCTGCTTAGGAGTTGGGCTTCCAACCACCTTGCATCTAGAAGCTGGCAAGGCAGATGGACAACAGAACTTCATGGACTTAAATGGGAGTGTAGGCACTTTCTGCAATTATTTTTTTCTGGATTAATCCAGGGGTAAATCCAGGTTTGCTGATTTTTCCTGGAAGGAGTTCATGTACACATTTAGCAGCCCAATTTTGCAGCTCCAACACAAAGGACTTGCTCGTAACTCACCTAGCTCTGGGAGTTGATGGGGTTCTGCAATTTCAAGTCATCCTAGACAATAGAAAACAAAAAAGTGGTTTTAAAATAAGAATACTTTCTACAGCTATTACGTCAGGTTTGGTGCATGCAATCTGAATGACAGTGCAAGCATTTGTCACAGATCATCTCCTCATATTACTGAGAAGATAAAATGGACATGATGTTAAAATTATATGTATGTTTACAATACTTTCAATATGCTATTTCATACCAGCCGGAATGGGTATTATTAAAAAGTCAAAAAGCAATAGATGTTGGTGAGGCTATGGAGAAAAGGAAATGCTTGCACTTTGTTACTGAGAGTGTAAACTAGTTCCAGCCCTATGAAAAGCAGTTTAAAGAACTAAAAATAGATTTGCCATTCAATCCAGCAATTCCACTACTGTGTATATACCCAAAGGAGCATAAATTGTTCTACCAAAAAGACACTTGAACTCATATGTTTATTACAGCACTATTCATAATAGCAAAAACATGAAATCAAACTAGGTGCCATCAGTGGCGGATTGGATAAAGAAAATGTGGTACACACATACGATGGAATGCAATACAGCTATAAAAAATCATATCATTTGCAGCAACATGGATGAAGCTGGAGGCCATCATTTTGAGATACTTATCACAGAAACAGAAAACTGAATACAGCATGTTTTTATTCACAAACAGGAGTTAAATATTAGGCTTATATGGAATAAAGTTGGGGAAAATAGACACTGAGAATGACTAAAAGTGGGAGAGAGAGAGTGGAATGAAAGTTGAAAAGCTATTCATTAGATACAATGCCCAAACCTGCAGGGATAGCTCAATAGAGTTTAGAACTCATCATTACACAATATACCTATGTACCCCTTGAATATAAAAATAAAATAAAAACTTAAGCAATGAATGCAGCTAAAAAGTAATAATAGGGAAGTTTATAGCAATAACTTCTGCATTACAATAAAGAGAAAGATCTCAAATAAACATCCTAACTGTGTGCTTCAAGAAAATAGAAAAAGAAGAACAAATTAAACTTAGCTAGCACAAAACTACACAAAATGCAAAAGAGTTAAGGGTTAATTTTTTGAAAAATAAATAATGTTGGTAAACTCTTAGCTAAACTAAAAAAAAAAGATAGACTAAGCAAAAAAACAAAAAATCAGAAATGATACGGGAGACATTGCAATGGATGCCTAAGAAATGAAAAGTATTATAAGTGACTATTATGAGCAACAGTTTGCCAACAAATTTGATAACCCAGAAGAAATGGATAAATTTCTAGAAACATACAACCTACCAACCTTGAATCAAAAAGAAATAGAAAGCCAGAATAGACCAGTTACAAAGAAGGAGATTTAAGTAGTGATTAAAAATCTCTAAACAAAGAAAAACCCAGCACCTGATGGCTTCATTGGTGAATTCTACAAAAAAATTAAAGAATAATTAATATCAATTCTTTTAAAACTCTTTAAAAATGTAGAAATATAGGGAAGAGTTCTTAGTTATAAGTTCAGCATCACTCTGATATCAAAGTCAAAGACAACATGACCACAAAGCTACAGAACATGATCTTTGACATAAATAAATTTAAAAATCCTCAATAAATATTAGCAAACCCATTCAACAACACATCAAAAAAGATTACACATTACAACCAAAGGGAATTTATTCTAGGATGCAGGTTTGGCTTAACATCTGTAAATGAATTAATGTGAAGTGCCACATTATCATAATGAAAAATAAAATCCATGGTATTATTGCAACAGATGCAGGAAAAGCATTTGAAAATGTTCAACATCATTTCATTATAAAAATTTTCATCAGAATAGGGCATGAAAGAAAATGTATTCAACATACTAAAGACTATTTCTAAAAAGTCCACAATGAAAACCATAATCAATGGAGAAAAATTAATAGATTTTTTCTCTAAATTATGATACAAGGCAAGAATGTCCACTCTTAACATGTCTATTCAACAAAGTACAGAAGTACTAGCTAGAGCAATGAGTCAAAGTTATAAAATATATTCATATTGGAGAGAAAGAAGTAAAATTATCTCTATTTACAGAAGACAAGATTCTAACTGTAGAAAATTCTAGACTCCACCAAAAAAGAAAAAAAACTATTAGAACTAATAAATGAATTTAAGAAAACTGCAAGATACAATAGCATCATATAAAAATCAGTTGTCTTTCTTTACATCAATAATAGTATATTTTTAAAAAATCAAGAATACAATATCATTTATTATAATAACCAAAGAATAGCATACTGAGAAATAAGTGTAACTAAGGAAATAAAACACCTGTATACTGAAACTATATCACTCAATAAAAGAAATTTAAGAAGACACAAATAAATGGAAAGCAATCTCATGTTCATGAACTGAAAGAAGTTATATTGTCAAAAGTCCACACCACATGTTCTCACTCATAAGCAGACATTGAATAATTATCATAATACTATAAGAAAGGAATTGGCAGTAGTGGGAAACTGCCGGGGTGGAGGGACACACTTCATCAAGGGTACCCGCATAATAAACATTTGTGCACCTAATCCTGTATTGTACCCCACATCTTTAAAAAGAAAAGTTTATACCACTCAAAGTGATCCACAGATTTAATTTATTCCTTATCAAAATTTCAATGTCATTTTTCACAGAAATAGACAAAAATTCTAAAATTTATGGGAATCACAAAAGACCACAAATGGGCAAAAATTGTAGATACATTACAAAGCTACACTAATTGGACTGTATGGTGCTGTCATAAAAACATATGGTCAGAGAATTTTTGGCAAGGCCACCAAGAATTTATAATGGGGGAGAGGACAGTCATGAATGATTGGGAAAACTCGATAGTTACAGGAAAAAGAATGAAACTTGACTCTATTTTTTAATACCATACACAAAAGTCAACTCAAAATGAATGTAAAAAACTAAACCCAAGTCTTGAAACTATAAAACTCCTAGAAGAAAACAGAGGAAATACTTTTTCATATTGATCTTGGTAATAATGTTTGGATATGTAATATCTTTGTAATTACATGTAATCTTTTCATGTAATGAAAAGCACAAGCAACAACAGCAAAAAACAAACACACAAGAAACAGGTGGGCTAGGTCAAACTAAAATTCTTCTATACAGCAAAGAAAAAAAATAAACAAAATACATATAGCAACAACCCCCAGATTGAGAGAAAATATTTTCAAACTGTATATCTGATAGAAGATTAGCATCTGAAATATATAAAATATTCATACAAATCAAAAACAAAAAAATAAACAATCCAATTGAAAAATAGGAGTTTCAGTAAGATGGCGATGGCATAGGTGGAATTGTGAGATTCTCTGAATGTGAGTTCCCAAAAAGACTCTTACTTTTCTTCCCCCACTTCCCTGCCCATGGCCAGCCACACTTGTCCAAGGCCCAGGGACCCTCGGTCCCACACAGGGCCGGATATTGTGGCCCCTGGCTGCTGCTGCTCCACTATACATGACTCCCACCCATGCGGGAGTCTCAGATCTCAGCTTCCTCCCTGGCTACATTGTCTCACCCAGCACCAAGCCACCAGCCCCTCACAGATACCATGCCTCAGAGATACCGGTTCCACTTTTGGCTGAAGTACCCTGTGAGGGGCCCAGGGCCACTCTTGCCACTCACCATCTGCCCATTGAAGCTTTGGAGCTCTGGAGCTCTTAGCCCACCCAGGCTGAGGCACTCAGTGCCTGACCCCATGCTTGTGTAAGATAACAGTATATCTTAAAGAGGTGCTGATTGGAGGCTCTCGGCTCGAGAGGAGGGAACTCCAGACCCCCTCCACCACCCCAGCCCACTGGTGGCACCCTGGATCCAGTGCCCAGCTGTGTGGCTGATCCCCGGTGCCTACCACGCCACCACAGTCCATCATAGTGGATCGCCCAGGGACCCAGATGAGCAGAGAGAAAGGATCTGAAAGAGAAACTGTCACCTCGGCCATTCTCCAGCAAAGACTTGCATTGCCCCACCTACCTATGAGCAGTATCCACCTCGGTTCCTAAGTAAACAGCACAAAACAGGAGACAAAGCCCCCCCCCACACTGAAACAGACAAAGGCAACTAAGCATCGCAGACCTCCCAGGCAGCAGACTAAAAGAACAAACACAAGCTGGGAGTAAATCTAGCTGTCTGCAACAAAGCAAAGGGGAGAGGCTGGAGATCAGAGCTGAAGAGACTTTAGACACTCAGGAAAGATTCCAGAGCTAGTCTGATTTCTTATTTTGCCTTTTGATTTTATTATTTTTACTGTTTGTTTTGCTCACTTTTGTTTGCTTTTTGACTTACATTATCTGTTTTTGTTAGGCAAAACACATAACTTTATTGGTCTGTCTTTGTGTAGCTACCAGTATTCTTTAGGGAATTTTGCTTGTGTGTTTTTTTCACTTCTCTCTGGCCTTGTGTCTTTTTTTCACCTGTTAGTCGGTATGTATATCTGTTTTCTCTCTCACTCTTCTCTCTTTCTAACTTCCTATTGATCCCCCTTCCTCCATTATTTTCCTCTTTTGAACTTCCCTTTGTTCCAGGGACCAAACCTACAAACCGCTGCACAGACGGATTGTAAGGCAGTGGGAAATAGGTTCCAGTGGGCTCATACACTGGTTAGTGGATGCTGGAATCAGCATATAGATGCGGAATCACAACTTCAAACCCTAAATTAAACCTCAAAACTGCAAAAAGTACAGCCTGCAGCCCACACTCCAAACTCAAAAGTGAACAAAGCCAGAGAACCCTCATAAGAAAGAACAGGAGATTGCACAGGCAAAGCAAAAGTAACCCTGCCTTCCCTGAAAAGCAGAAATAAAGAAGGGGAGGGAAAGGGGGAGAGAGAAAAAAATCTACACAAATGAAGAAAAACCAAAAGAAGAATATGGGTCTCTCCCAGACCCCTGGGAGGGCAGACACTGAGAAAACTGACTTTAGAATGCAAACAATGAAGAGCCCCCAGAATGAAGGGTCTCAACTACAAACCTATATATCAAGACATTAATGGAGAGATTAAAAAGAATTGAGGAGAGACAAGAAGAAACTAGGAAGGAGCTGATAACTTAGATAACAGTAATAAAGAATACTGTGAATGAAATAAATAACAAACTGATAAGCATGGAGAGCAGAATTACCCAAGCAGAAGAAAGAATCTCAGAGCTTGAGGGCCAAAATATAGAACTAACCCAAACTGTTAAAAACACAGAAAACAAGCTCAAAAAGACAGAACAAAACCCTCAAGAGATCAGTGACTACTTCAAGAGACCAAACCTAAGAGTAATTGACCTTCCTGTGGTAGAAAGAGAGACACAGACCACACTGGAACAAACTTTCCATGAGATTATTCAAGAAAACTTCCCTTATCTAATCAGTGATGCAAAAATTCAAACACAAGAGATTCAGAGAACTCCTGAAAGACAACAAATGAGACCAACTCCTAGATACATAATAATTTGCCTAAACAAAGTAGGCATAAAAGAGAAAATACTAAATGCAGTAAGAGAAAAAGGCCAAATCACCTACCATGGAAGACTAATTAGAATAGCAGCAGATTTATCTTTAGACATCCTGCAGGCTAGGAGAGCATGGAGCACTATCTTCAAAGTCCTAAAAGATAAAATTTCAACCAAGAATAACCTATGCAGCAAAGTTAAGCTTCTTCAGTGAGGGAGAATTAAAATCTTTCCCAGATATTCAATCCCTAAGAACTTACGCTGCCACCAGACCAACTCTACATGAAACACTTAAGGGAGTATTAAACACAGAAGAAAAGGAAAACAGAACAATGTTTTTCACAAGAGTGCAGGCAAAAGAATAAAATATACATGAAACAACCCCAAAAGCAAAGGAAAGACAAAAAACTAAGTGGAAGAACAACAACTCTATAAGAACTCTATGATAGGGACGAACTCTCAAATTTCAATATTAGCCTGAATGTGAATGGACTAAAAGCCCAAATCCAGGAAATACAAGACAAAAAGAATACAAAACTCAATGTAACAAAAAGTTGGTTCTTCGAAAGGATAAACAAGATTGATGGTCCCCTAGCTAGACTGATCAAGAAAAAGAGAGAAAAAACCCAAATAACCACAATCAGAAACACAAAAGATGAAGTCACATCTGACTATGAAGAAATACAAAAGATCATTAGAGACTACTATGTACACTTGGATGGAAACAAACTTGAAAACCTTAAGGAAATGGAGGACTTTCTGTCATCACACAACCTGCCTATGTTGAGACAAGAAGAAATTGAGACCCTAAATAGATCAATAACAATCAAGGAAATTGACTACGTAATAAGAAAACTACCTACAAAAAAAAACAAAAGCCCTAGACCTGATGGCTTTCCAGCAGAATTCTACAAGACATTTAAGGAGGAGCTGATACCAATCCTACTGAAGTTATTCAGGTGATTGAGAAAGATGGCCCTCTCCCCAAATCATTTTACGAAGCTAACATCACATTGATACTCAAGCCAGGTAAAGATCCAACAAAGAAAGACAACTACAGGCCAATATCTTTGATGAACACAGATGCTAAAATTCTCAAGAAGATCCTAGCAAACTGAATTCAACAACATATCTCAAAAATCATCCATCATGACCAAGTAGACTTCATCCCTGGGATGCAAGGTTGGTTCAACATTCATAAAACCATAAATGTAATTAAATACATCAA
>NW_007248420.1:189177-200053 GCF_000164805.1 Carlito syrichta
GAAATACCTTGGCATCTTCCTAACCAGAGACGTGAAAGACCTTTACAATGAAAACTACAAAACACTGCTCAAAGATATCAAAGATGACACAAACAAGTGGAAAAATATCCCATGCTCATGGGTTGGAAGGATCAACATTGTAAAGAATCAAATTACCAGCAGCATTATTCTCAGACCTAGAAAAAACAATACAGGAATTCATGTGGAAACACAAATGACCAAGAATAACCAGAACAATCTTAAGCAAAAAAAAAAAAAAAAAAAAAAAAAAACAGGTGGTATTACATTACCAGACTTCAAACTCTACTCTAAAGCTACAATCATCAAAACAGTTTGGTATTGGTATAGGACAGGCATATAGACCAATGGATTAGAATTGAGATTCCAGAAGCAAAACTTCAATTTCTCAACCAATTCATCTTCAACAAAGCATCCACTACCTACCACTGGGGAGAAGATAACCTATTCATTAAATGGTGCTGGGAAAACTGGCTGACCACGTGCAGAAGATTGAAAGAGGACCCCTATCTATCCCCATACACAGAAATTAACTCTAAATGGATCAGAGACTTAAATGTAAAATCTCAAACCATAAGGACCTTCAAAAATAAAGGACTTACCCTCATGGAAATTGGAACTGGCATCCAATTCCTAAACAAAACCCCAAACCCACAGACCATAAGAGATAAGATAGACAAGCGGGACCTCATTAAACTAACAAGCTTCTGCAAAGCCAAAGAAACCATCAAGAGAGCAAGAAGACAGCCTACAGACTGGGAAACAGTATTTGCCAACTCCAGGTCTGACAAAGGCTTAACATCTTGGATCTACAAGGAACTCAAACGTGTTGAAAAGAGAAAAACAAACAACCCCATTATAAAATGGGCAAAAGATATGAACAGACACTTCTCAAAGGAAGACATCCAAGCAACCAACAGACACATGAAGAAATGTTCAATCTCACTAATCATCTGGGAGATGCAAATCAAAACCACCCTAAGATACCACCTAACTCCAGTCAGAATGGCAATTATCAATAGCTCAAAAAATAACAGTTGCTGGAGAGGGTGTGGCGAAAAGGGAACTCTTTTACACTGTTGGTGGGAGTGTAAACTAGTGCAACCTCTGTGAAAAGCAGTGTGACGATTCCTAAAAGCTCTAAATATCAACCTCCCATATGAACCCACAATCCCCTTACTGGGAATATACCCTGAATAACTGAAATCACTCTATAAAAAAGATACCTGCACACATATGTGTATTGCAACATTGTTCACAATAGCAAGAACCTGAAGCAACCATGCTATCCATCAAAAGAGGTCTGGATTAAAAAATGTGGTACATATACACGATGGAATACTACGCAGCCATAAAAAAGAACAAAATCATGAATTTCGCAGCAACCTGGATGGAACTAGAGTCTATAATACTGAGTGACTATCACAGAAACAAAGATCTGAGTATCACATGTTCTCACTCATATAGTGGACCTTGATCATCCAATGTATTACCATAAGAAAATGACTGACAGGGAAGGGAAATTATGGGGGGGAGGGGAAGGGATATGGGATTAATGGTAGTAAATATCTGTCTGGGGACAGGGAGACACCTTTTATCAACAAGGTTGCCTGAACGAAGCATATTTATATACCTAACCCTTAACTGTACCCTACAATATCATAATAAAAAATATTGATTATTAAAAAAAAGTAAATAAAATGAGAAAAATAAAAGGATAAAGAACATGAATAGACGTTTCTTGAAAGAATGCATGCAAATGGCAATATGTACATGAAAATGTGTTCAACATGACCAATCGTCAGGAAAATGCAAATTAAAATCACAGTGAAATATCATCTCATACCCATCTGAATGGCTATTATCAAATAGACAAAAATTAGCAAGTGTTGGCAAGAATGTGGAGGAAAGAAAGTGTTTATACACTGTTGATGGTAATGTAAATTTATATAGTCTTTGTAGAAATAGTACGAAATTTTCTTAAAAAGTTAAAAATAGAACTACCATATGATTCAGCAATTCTTCTTCTGGGTATATGCCCAAAGAAAATGAAACTATCATACAGATACCTGCATGTCCATTTCAATGCAGCATTATTCATAATAAAGAAAATATGATAACAATTTAAGTTCCTATAGATCAGTGAATATATATGACTTAATACACAATTTCTTTAGCTTAAAAATGGCAACAAGTATACTGCTAACTAAAGATCAATGATGCAAAATGTCTTAATTAGTATCCACGGTGTGGGAAGAGCACAGTACCTAAATTTACCACATGTGGGCGGGACCAGGTGACTCACATCTGTAATTATATATAAATTAAAAAGAAGGAGGAATTTCCACTTATGACAATATGGATAAACCTGGAAGACACTATACTAAGTGTAATAAGTCAGACATAGAAGAAAAAATGCTGTATAATTTCACTTATATGTGAAATATTACAAAAATAAATAGAAATAAAGTAGATTGGTGGTTATGGGGGCTGTGGAGGGGAGAAAATGGAAAGATCTAAGTCAAAGGGTACAAACATACACTTATGTGGAATGAATAAATCTACAGACCCAATTCAAAAGAACTATATTAATATATTTTATAATGAAAAACTGCAAAATGAGTAGATTTTAGTTGCTTTTAATCATACACAAAAAATAAGTTACTATGGAAGTGAATTATAGACTAATTTTCTTATGTGTAGTAACAATTTTATCATACCATATACATGTATAAACATTATGCTGTACAATTTAGACAACACAAATACATTTTTAAAACGAGGGAAAATAACCTGCTCATATTAAGAGGGCATTGAAATTTCTACCTCTAGGTTAAATAAAAACGGTAAAGTTAAGGTGTCAACCTGGGAAGGTATTGGACCTCAAAGTACTTAATAATCATTTTAATGTTTATTAGCATTAATGAAAAAATTACTTTAAAAATGCTAATCCTAATCTATAGTCTTATTTTTTTTAAATGAAACTTCCCCACCCACTTCTCAGTATCTTTCTTATCTTTCAGATTCATTGAAGCTTCTATTCAAGTTTTATCCTCAAATTAATACCTAATGACATAAAATAAAACAATATAATGATATATAAAACAAAAAAAACCAAAAAAACTCCACCAAAACTTAGATTTAAATCTCTTTCTTGTTCTCTCTGTCTCTCTCTTGATATATATATATATATGTGTGTGTGTGTGTGTGTGTGTGTGTGTGTGTATACACATATATGTATATATATACATATATATGTAACTTTTTATTATAGGAAAACATTTCTACTCATATCTATGAAAAATATCTACTTCCCAGCTTAGAAGATTGTGTCTCTCTACCCATTCTATTGATTCTAGATCACACAAACTCCTTACCTAGACTGACTGATGCAGACCCTCTCCTGAATGATGGAAGAAGGCAGTAAGGTCAAGAGACAAAAGCCATAATTATTTTTATTAGTTGACATTGGAGGGTAGGAAGAATAGATTGAAGACATGTAATTTAATAAATTGTACTTTGGCCAATAATAACTTAATATTTGAGAAATCGATGTCTCTTCGGTTTCATCTTTGACAATATACAATTTCTTGAGCTCAAAAGTGGCATCAAGTGTATTGCTAACTAAAGATCAATGATGCAAAAATTTCTTAACTAGTATCCGCAGTGTGGGAAAGCACAGTACCTAAATTTACTACATGTGGGTAGGGCCGGGTGACTCCCATTGCTTTGGGAGACCAAGGCAGGAGGATTTCTTGAGGAAAGGAAATCAGTACCATCCTGGGAAATATATCTGTTTCCACAAAAAAATGACTAAAAAATTAACCAGTCTTGGTGATGTGTGCTTGTAGTTCCAGTTACTCAGGAGGCTGAGGCAGGAGGATCCCTTGAGCTCATAAGGTTGTAGTGAGCAATGATCACTACACTAAACTCCAACATGAGTGACAAATAGAGACCTTGTAAAAAAAAATCCACAATGTGATCTGCAGCACTTTGTATAGATAGTAATAATGTCAATAAATAAAAAGGAAGCTGGGTTACTTCAGTTATGTTACAAATAATGGCGCCTCTCCTTTCTATAGTCATGATTGAGAGGATGCTCATTGGGGGTAGACTATTCTTTACATAATTGGAGAGCAAAAAATTGAATTTATTTATAAAGACTGTGTGTTTATTCATACATGTTTAGATTTGTCATCTTCAAAGTACTCTCCATTTGATGCAATACACCTATCTAGATGCTTTTTCAAAAGCTCAAAACAGTTTTTGGATTTGTCAATTTTTATGCCTTTTTGTGCTTCTGCTGTTTTTTGTTTCACATCTTCCACAGGGCAAACATTTCCCTTTGAGGATTTTTTTTTTAATGGGGAAACAAAAAATAGTCACTTGAGGTGAGACTGGGTGAATAGGGAGGGTGGGTCATGGAGATCATGCCACTGTTGATCAAAAACTGCTGAACACTCAGTGGTGATGTGGGTAGTTGTGATTGTAAATTACCCATCATAAAATGGGCAAAGGCATTGAAAGAATCTCAAAACAAAACAAAACAAAAAGAACTGAAGCCAAATGCAACCTCTCACAACAATACTAGCTGGTACACTGATGCCAATGGGTTCCTAGAACACTTACCTAGTAGGGGAAGCCTGTACTACAAGGGGCCCGGCCTTCAAAAGATAATTCCTGTCTTGGGAGATTCCCCCTCTTAAATTTAATTAAAATATATTTGTTGTCCAATTTACTATACAAATTTTCATATTAAATAACTTTAAGAGGTTGACACATGAGCCATTATTCATTTGTTCATTTTTATTTTTTATTTTTTATTTTTTGAGTTGGAGTCTCACTTTGTCGCCCAGACTGGAGTGCAGTGGCCATTCCCAGCCACTGCAGCCTCGACTTGCTGGGTTCCGGCAATCCTTCTGCCTCAGCCTTCCAAGTAGCTGGAACTACAGGCACGTGCTACCACACCCAGCTAATTTTTTATTTATTGTAGAGATGAGGTCTCGCCAAGTTGCCCAGGCGGGTCTTGAACCCGCGGGCTCAGGCAATCCACTCACCTCAAACTCCCAAGGCACGGGATTACAGGCTGAGCCACCGAGCCCGGCTAGAGAATGAAAACAACACTAATAAAATCTCCAATTTTGTGGACTTTTCTTATAACTCTTTTTCGTTACTGCCTGGCTATTCATTTTGTGAGGTACTTGTGTCTGTTGCAACATTTCCTGTGGGAAAGCTATGTCTTAATATTTTAGCAACAGTACAGCCATGTAATTATCTATAAATAATTTAGTATGTATTTCATTAATGTGAAAATGATCCAATTAGCCAACGTGGTGAAAAAAATTTCTATGAAATGTTAAGCCACTTACATTATGGCTTTATGTATCATTATTATTATTTTAGTTCTTCTTCATTATTTAATTAAAATATTTCTTTATTTCATATTATCTGCTAAGTTTCTCCTACTAGTTTGAGGCTATTAATACTCATTTTCTCTTTGTTGAAGTTGGTGGCCCAAATCTATACCTATGCTTATTGTGGATTTGTAGAAAGTTTAGTTAGGATTGATTTAATTGTGGCTAAGACTTTCCCTTCAATAAGTTAATTGACTCACTGTAACTGCCCCCCCAGGAGATATAGACTATATCATTCATCACAAACATAGACTTCCTCACTTGTGTATTTATCACTGGAGTAATGATAAGGGTGCGGCAGTGGCACAGAGGATTAAAAGTTGTAGAAGATTCAGAACTCTCTTCCACTAATAGTTGGGAAGATCTCAGAGTTTACAGGAGGGGAGAAAGGAGGACAATTGAAAGATATGAGTAGTCTTACTTATACCTGTTCAGTCAATTCTGTAGATGCTCTGCCAATAAATAATTCAACATTAACTGAAATTAAGTAAGCAGTCTTTGCTCCTTCTTATTTTTTATGAGTTATAAATTTTATGCCCATAAATTAAATAAATTCAGTTCTGAAAAACAGTTCATCAATAAGACATTCAGTGCCTACTTCCAAGTTTTACTTATTCTAACAGATTCAGCTGAGTACCAAGCACACAAACAAAACTATCATCAAGATAAACCATTCATTTCAAAGTGAGATTGATTGCACAGGCTTCAACAAGAGCTTCAACTCATTTATATACTCACTACAATACTCAGCACTTTCACTTGTCAGAACATGCTGCTTGATGTACCAGCTAACAGTCTGACTTTACTACATGGTCTTTTAGGAAAGATTCTCTTCAGGTGAAATGTTCTAAAACGTTTTAAAAATATAAAATAGTTAGGGCCTAACAGATGAAAATATATAGATTTTAGTGTTAGCAGACTGGGATTGTAATTTATTGTCAGTGTAATAGGTCATGTTAACATGATTGTGAATATTGTTTAAAGGTTTCTTACCCAACACAGTGGCTGCATATGTATTTATACATAAATAATTTTCTACAAGTCAGAATTACCCAATATTGCATTTTTCAAACCAAAACATAAAAAGAAAATGTTTTATAGATACAATTAGAAAAAAAGGCAATGTGATTGAAATTTATTGAGCTTTGTCTCAAATGTAAATCTTCTTTATTTTAAAATAGCTTTTTAAGTTGAAAATAGTATTGAGATAATTGTAGATTTATATACAAATCACAAAGATATCCCATTATTCTCTTTATCCTGTGTCCCACAATGGTAACAGTTTTAAAAACTGTGGTACAATAGCACACTAAGATATACCCATTTATAAAATGTACTGATAATATTTAGAGTTCCCCTTTTTCTCCTATACTATTTGTGAATGTGTGTTTGTACAATTAGTTCTATTTTTTTCTTTCATGTGCATCCATGACCACAGTCAGAATACTGAACTTTTCCATCACCACAAAGATCTCTCATGTGGTTCTTGACCTTATATAATCACACACAACTCCCTCCTACAAGCCACCATGCATGATGTGGTCTAATCCCAGATAGCCCACTACTCATTACTGTGTTTTCCATGTAGGAATTTTTTTTTTAACTCAAAACATTATTTTAAAGAAATAATATGTCATGTAACCTTTTAGGAGTGAATCTTTTCATTCAGCATAATTTCTTGAAAATTCTTTAATGCTGTTGCATGCATCAATAGAGTTTCTTTTTATTGCTGAATAGCATTCTATGGCCTGTTTCTAACTGTTAGCCAGCAACATATTGCTCACATGTTCACATGTTGAAGGGTATCTGTGCTATTTCCAGTATTTGGCTATCTAGGTTTTAACTATTATGAATAAAAATGCTATATTCATTTACAGATTTTTGGTTGAACATAACTTTTTCTCTGTGGTAAATGGCATATAACAATTACACATTTACTGTGACAAGACATTATAAAACTGTTTTTCAGAGTGCCTGTACCATTTTGCATTCCCACAAAAAACCATAAGAATGGTTCAGTTTCTGTGAATTCTTGCCAACATTTGGCATTTTTAGCATTTTTTTATTTTAGTATTTCTGATAGATGGGTAGTGATCTGCTATTGTGAGTTTATTTGCATTTTAAATGTTTAATATCTTTTAATGTCCTTATTTGCCATCTATATATCCTCTTCTGTAAGCTGTCTCTTCATATTTTTACTCATTTTTTCAGGTTTTGTTTTGGTTTTTTACTGGTGAGATTTAAAAGTTTTTAACATACTTTTAACACAGTTCATTATGGAATATGTGGTTTGAAAATATTATCTCCCATTATATACCTTGTCCTTTTGTTGTTTTCAGTTGAGATTTTATTTTTAAAAAATAGATTTTTAAACTTTTGATGAGATTCAAACTATTCGTTTTTCCTTTCATGGAACATGTTTTTGCTGTCATGTCTAAGAACTTTGGCAAACTATACTCCAAAAATTTTTCCTATATTTTTCTAAAAGTTCTAGAGTTTTTCATTTTATGTTTAAGTTGATGATCATTTTATATTAGATCAATGCTCATATTTTGGCCAATGGGTGTCTAATTTTTCCATCACTTGTTGAAAAAATTATCCTTCTTCCATTGAATGATTTTGTGCCTTTGTCAAAATCAGTTGTGCATATCAATGCATGTTTGTTTCTAGATTCTCTATTCTGTCTCATTGATCTAGGTATTGATCTCTCTGCCAATACTATACTAGTTTGATTACTTTGGCTATATAGAGGCCTTAATATCAAGTAGAATAATTCCTTCATTTTTATGCTTCTTTGCTAAGATTATTTTACCTAATCTAGAACCTGTGCTTTTCCACATAAACTTTATAATAACTTGTCTATATCTTTAAAAACTTTACATGGATTTTGGTAGAAATTCTGTTTCCCTGGAGAACTCAAATACAGATCTATAATAATTTAATTTTTTATAGCAGTTGTAAATAGTATTGTATTTAAAAATTTCTATGTGCTTATTTTCATATGTATTATTGATTTTTATGTGTTGGTCATGTATTATTGTTGAATGCACTTGTTAGGTCTACGGGGTCTCCTTTTCTCCTCCTCCTCCTCCTCCTCCTTTTATTTGCTAAGTAGACAAGTATGTCCTTTTCAAGTAGAATAATGTGCTTTTCTTTCTTTCCAATCTTTATCCTTGTTGTTCTTTTTCTTGCTTTATTGAACTCACTAGAAGTTCTAGCATTCAGAATAGCGAAAACGGATATCCTTTCTTTGTTCCCTGTTCAAAAGGGAAGGTATTCAATTTTTCATCATTATTATGATGTCAGCTACAGGTTTATGTAGATGGTTTTTATCAAACTGAGATAATTCCCCTTTATTTATAACTTGTTAAAAATGATTGTTAGACTTTGCCAAATGCTTATTCTGAGATGATTTTAAGAGCATATGTTTTTCACTTTTTGCTTGTTGATATGGTGGAATATGTTGATTATTCAATTTTAAACCAGTCTTACATATATGGAATAAATCCCATTTGGCCATGATAAAATATAATACATTCAATGAGAATATTTTTTAAAAATTTAGATAGTTCTAAAAGAATTTCAAATGGTCATTAGAGCTATTATTTCAAAACAGTTTTGAGGAAAGGGTTATAAAATTGATGGTACATTTATTTTAATTTATCCCATAAAAAATCATCTATTTTTGTCCTGAAATACTCATCTTAAAATTCACAGCTTACAATTGTTTAATTAAATGTACAATTGTTTAATTTAATTAAATGTAACAGCTTACAATTGTTTTAATTAAATGAAAATGATCTCTTTTATAACAGATCCTCCATTTTAGCTGTTTTAAGCCAGAGATGACCCCTTACATAACATTCCCATAATCATAAGTTGCAACCTTTCCATAACTGGGGACCTACACCCTTGTTTTCCTGAAACATTGGAAACTCACCAGCCACAAGTTCTACATTTATTTGTATATGTTTGCACATTTTGCTCTCCTCTTCATTTTGATGTTCCTTATGTTTCTAACCCATGCCATTTAATGCACTTGTGGTCTTTGCCTTTATAAATCTCCCAGCTTCATTCAGGGTCGAGAGTTATTTTTTTATTAATTTTTATTTTTTAATGTATTTTTTTATTTTAAAATTGTGGAGTATGGTTAAGAGTTAGGTATACAAATATTCATTGTGCAGGTACCCTTGTTGATAAGGTATGCCCCCCTTTCCCCAGACAGATATTGACTACCTCCCATCCCCTCCCTGGCCCCCCCCCATAGTTTCCCGCCACTGTCAATCCTTGTTTATAGTATTATAGTAGTAGTTCAAGGTCCACTTATGAGTGAGAACATGTGATACTCAGATCTTTGTCTTTGTGAGATATCACTCAGTATTATAAACTCTAATTCCATCCAGGTTGCTGCAAAATTCATGATTTTGTTCTTTTTTATGGTTGCATAATATTCAATTGTGTATATGTACCACATTTTAAAAATTCCAGTCCTCTTTTGATGGGCAGCATGTTTGATTCCACGATCTTGCTATTGTGAACAATGCTGCGATAAACATACATGTGCAGGTATCTTTTTTATAGAGTGATTTGAGTTCTTCAGGCTATATTCCCAGAAGGGAAAGGATTGCAGGGTCATATGGAAGGTTGATTTTTAGAGCTTTTAGGAATCGCCATACTGTTTTCCACAGAGACTGTTCTAGTTTACACTCCTACCAACAGTGTAGAAGTGTTCCTTTTTTGCCACATCCACTCTAGCATCTGGTTTTTTTTTGTTCTTGTTTTTGTTTTTTGAGTTATTGATAATGGCCATTTGACTGGAGTTAGGTAGTATCTCAGTAGTTTTAATTTGCATCTCCTTGATGACTAGTGAGGTTGAACATTTCTTCATGTATCTGTTGGCCATTCATATGTCTTCTTTTGAGAAGTGTCTGTTCATATCCTTTGTAATGGGGTTGCTTGTTTTTTTCTTTTCAGCATGCTTGAGTTCCTTGTAGATCCTGGATGTTAGACCTTTGTCAGACATGGAGTTGGTAAATACTTTTTCCCAGTCTGTGAGCTGTCTCCCTGATCTCTTGATGGTTTCTTTGGCTTTGCAGAAGCTTGTCAGTTTGATGAGGTCCCACTTGTATATCCTATCTCTTATGGCCAGTGCATTTTGGGTTTTGCTCAGGAATTGGATGCCAGCTCCAACTTCCATAAGGCTGTGTCCTGTATTTTCTAAAGTTCTTATGATTTGAGGTTTTACATTTAGGTCTATGATTCATTTAGAGTTAATTTTTTTTGTATGGGGATAGATAGGAGTCCTGTTTGGATCTTCTACTTGTGGTCAGCCAGTTTTCCCAGCACCATTTATTGAATAGTTTCCCCTCTCCCCAGTGGTGGGAGGTGGAGACTTTGTCGAAGATAAGTTGGTTGAGAAATTGAGGTTTTGCTTCTGGAATCTC
>NW_007248420.1:200269-230638 GCF_000164805.1 Carlito syrichta
TAGATCTGAGAAGAATGTTGCTGGTAATTTGATGGGTATTGCGTTAAATCTGTAGATTGCCTTAGGTAGGATGAACATCTTAACAATGTTGATTCTTCCAGTACATGAGCATGGGATATTTTTCCACTTGGTTGTGTCATCTTTGATTTCTTTGAGCAGTGTTTTGTAGTTTTCATTGTAAAGGTTTTTTACATCTCTGGTTAGGAAGATGCCAAGGTATATCATTTTGTGTGTGTGTGTGTGGCTATTGTGAATAGGATTGTGCTTTTTATTTGGGTTTCTGTTTTTATTGTTGGTATAAAGAAATGCGATTGTCTTTTACACATTTATTTTATACCCTGAGACTTTGCCAAAGTCCTTTATCAGTGCAAGGAGGTTTTTGACAGATTCTCTTGGGTTTTCAAGGTATACAATCATGTCATCTGCAAAGAGAGATAACTTGACTTCCTCATTTCCTATTTGGATACCCCTGATTGACTTCTCTTCTCTGATTGCTCTAGCCAGGACTTCCAATACTATATTGAATAGGAGAGATGAGAGTGGGCATCCTTGTCTTGTTCCAGTTTTCAAGGGAAATGGTTCCAATCATTGTCTGTTTAGGAGTATTCTGGCTGTGGGTTTCTTGTAGATGACTTTTAGTATTTTGAGTGTGTTCCACATATGTCTAGATATTTCAGGATTTTTATCAAGAAAGGGTGCTGGATTTTATCAAAAGCTTTTTCCACATCTAATGATATAATCATGTGGTTTTTGTTTTGATGTCTGTTGATGTATTAAATTAGGTTTATGATCTTATGAATGTTCAACCAGACTTGCATCCTGGGAATGAAGCCTACTTGGTCATGATTTTTGAGATGTGTTGTTGAATCCAGTTTGCTAGGATCTTGTTGAGAATTTTAGCATCTATGTTCATCAAAGATATTGACCTCTTTACCTGGCTTGGGTATCAATGTGATGTTAGCTTCATAAAAATGATTTAGAGAGAGTTCCATCTTTCTCAATCACCTGGAATACTTTCAGTTGGATTGGTATCAGCTCCTCCTTAAATGTCTTATAGAATTCTGCTGGGAAGCCTTCTGGTCCAGGACTTTTTTTTTTTGTAGGTAGTTTTCTTATGACATAGTCAATTTCCTTGACTGTTATTGGTCTATTTAGGGTCTCTATTTCTTCTTGTTTCAACTTAGGCATGTTGTGAGATGTCAGAAAGTCCTCCATTTCCTTAGGGTTTTTAAGTTTGTTTCCATACTAGTATACAGAGTCAGATGTGACTTCATCTTTTGTGTTTCTGATTGTGTTTATTTGGACTTTTTCTCTCTTTTTCTTGGTCAGTCTAGCTAGGTGACCATCTCTTTTGTTTATCCTTTCAAAGAATTAGCTTTTTATCTCATTGATATTTTTGTATTATCTTTCTGTCTTCTATGTTCTGGATTTGGGCTTTTATTTTGGTGATCTGGATTCTTCTGATAAAGTTAGAGTTTTGGTGGTCTTGCTTTTCTATCTTCCTTAGGTGACTTGCTAGGCTATTAATTTGTGATCCTTCCATTTTCTTCATTTGCCTTTGTAGAGATATGAATTCCCCTCTTATTACAGCTTTCATGGCATCCCTGAGATTTTGGTAAGATGTTTCTTCACTTTTATCTTTTTACAGGTATCTTTTAATTCCTGTTTTGATTTCATCATTGACCCAGGAGTTGTTTAGCATCATGCTGTTTGGTGTCCATGTCTTTGTGGATTTTGGGGGAACCTTGTTGGTGTTGATGTTTGTTCTTATTCCACTGTGGTCCAAGATGGTATATGGCAAAATTTCAATCTTTTGAAATTTGTTTATGCTTGATTTATGGCCATGAATGTGATTGATCTTAGAATACATTCTATGTGGTGATGAGTAGAATGTGTATTCTGTGGTCGTTGGGTGGAGTGTTCTGTAGGTATCAATTAAGTCCATTTGGTCAAGAGTCATATTGAGGTTCTGGCTCTCATGGCTGATTTTTTGTCCTGATGATCTGTCTAGGCTTGTGAGTGGGGTATTAAAGTCCCCAGCTATGATAGTGTTGGAGTCAATATCTTTTTTGAGTTTACCTAGAAACTGCTTTATGAAAGTTGGTGCTCCTATGTTGGGTGTATATATGTTTAGGATGGATATTTCTTATTAATGGGTTGAACCTTTTATCATTATGTAATGGCCTTCTGTATCTTTTTTAATTTTTGATAGCTTAAAGAGTATTTTGTCTGAGATTAAGATCATGACTCCTCCTTTCTTTTGTGTTCTGTTCACCCGAAATTTTGCTTCTCATCCTCTTACTTTGAGTCTGTGAGTGTCCTTTCTGTGAGATTAGGCTCTTGGAGGCAATATATTGTTGCCTGGTAATATTTTATCCATTTTGCCATTCTATGTCTTTTCAGGGGTGCATTTAGTCCATTCACATTCAGGCTAATTATTGAAATGTCAGAGTTTTTCCCTATCATGTGGTTCTTATAGAGTTGTTATTGTTCCTGTCTGTTTATTGTCATTCTTTTGGTTTTGTCGTTGGTTCATGTGTGTTTTTAATCTTTTTCTTGTGAAGAGTTTTGTTGTTCTTTTTTCCTTTCCTTCTGTGTTTAATACTTTCTTAAGTGTTTCTTGTAGAGGTGGTCTGGTGGCAGTGTCAGTTCTTAGAGATTGGATATATGAAAGATTTTAATTCTCCCTCGCAGATGAAGCTTAGCTTGGCTGAGTAGGTTATCCTTCATTGAAATTGTTTATCTTTTAGAACTTTAAAGATTGGGCTCCAAGCTCTCATAGCCTGAAGGGTTTCTGTAGATAAATCTGCTGCTATTCTAATTGGTCTTCCATAGAAAGTAATCTGACCTTTTTCTCTTGCTGTCTTTAGGAGTTTTTCTTTTATACCTACTTTTGTTTAGTTGAATTATTATGTGTCTGAGAGTTGGTCTTCTTATTTGTTGTCTTGCAGGGGTTCTCTGAATCTCTTGTGTTTGACTGGTTGTATCTCTGATGAGAAGAGGGAAGTTTTCTTGAATAATTTCATGGAATATTTGCTCCAGGGTGGTCTCTGTTTCTCTTTCTGCCTCAGGAAGTCCAACTACTCTTAGGTTCAGTCTCTTGAAGTAATCGCTCATCTCTTGAAGATTTTGCTTTGTCTTTTAAAGCTTCTTTTCTATGTTTTTGACAGTTTGGGTTAGTTCTATATTTTGGTCCTCAAGCTCTGAGATTCTTTCTTCTGCTTGACTAATTCTGCTTTCCATGCTTATCAGTTTGTTATTTATTTCATTCACAGTATTCTTTATTACTGTTATCTCAGTTATCAACTCCTTCCTAGTTTCCTCTTATCTCTCCTCAATTCTTTTTAGTCTCTCTATTAATGTCTTGATATCTGGTTTTGTAGTTTGAGACCAGTCATTCTGGAAGCTCTTCATTGTTTGCATTCTGAAGTCTGTTTTCTCAGTGCCTGACCTCCCAGGGGTCTGTGAGAGCCCAAATTCTTCTTTTGGTTTTTCTTCATTCATGTAGATTTTTCTCTTTCCCTTTCTCTCCCATTCTTTAATTCTATTTTTCATGGAAGGTGAGGTTGCTTTTACTTCTTTTTATTCAATCTCCTGTTCTTCCTTCTGAGGATCCTCTGGCTTTGTTCACTTATGAGGCTGGACTGTGGGTTGGGGGCTGTACTTTTTGCAGTTTTAAGATTTAATTAATGGAGAAGCTGTGATTCAGAATCTATCTGCAGATTCCAGTATCCGCCAACAGGTGTATGGGCACCCTGGAACCCACTTCCCACTGCCTTAGAATCTGTCCATACAGTGGGGTTTAGGTTTGCTCTCTGGAACAAAAGGAGGTAACAAAAAGGAAAATAATGGGAGAAGGGAAGGTCAAGAGGAAGTTGAATAGAGAGAAGAGTAAGGGGCAAAACAGACATACATACCAACTAACGAATGAAAAGAGACACAAGGCCAGAAAAGAGTAAAAAACAGGCAAACAAAGAAAATTCCCTAAAGCATATCGGTACTCACACAAAGACAGTCCAATAAAATCATGCCTTTTGATGTGTTCATTCCCAATACAAAGATAGTCTAAATCAAAAACCAAAGAAAAGTGCACAAAACAGACAGTCAAAACAATAAAGTAAAAAATCAAAATAAGAAACCAGACTAGCTCTGGGGTCTTTCCTGAGTGTCTAAAGTCTCTTCAACTCTGATGTCTAGCCCCCCCCCCCTTTGCTCTCATTGTAGGCAAACAGGGTTATTCATAGTTAGGGTCAGTTCCCTTGGCTTGCTGTGTGACAGGTTTATTACACAGAGCTGAGTTGTCAGTGTCTGATTCAGCGTATCAGAGGAGCTTCTGTCTCCTGTTTTGGCGAGGTTACCTTAGAAAACAAGGTGGAGGTTGCACGGAGATGGGTGGGGAAATGTGAATGTCTGCCTGGAAAATGGCTGTGGTGAGCCGGGCTCGGTGGCTCAGCCTGTAATTCTGCACCTTTGGGAGGCTGAAGTGAATGAACTGCCTGAGCCCACGGGTTTGAGAACCGCCTGGACAACTTGGCGAGACCTCACCTCTACAGTAAATAAAAAAAAAAAAAAATTAGCCGGGCGTGGTCGTGCACGCCTGAAGTTCCAGTACTTGGAAGGCTGAGGCAGAAGGATTGCCAGAGCCCAGCAGGTCAAGGCTGCGGTGGCTGGGAGTCGCCACTGCACTCCAGTCTAGGTGGTGGAGTGAGACTCCAACTAAAAAAAAAAAAAAAAAAATTGCTGCGGTGGGCAGCTCCTCTTTCAGATTCTTTCTCTCCACTCATCACGTCCCCAGCTGATGACAGGCCATAAAGGTGTGTGTCCAGCAACAGCACTGGGAATCAGCGAAGCAGCTGGGCACCACAACTGGTTTACCACAGGTGTCCTGGGGTGGAGGAAGAAGCTAGGATTTCCCCAGGGCCAGAGCCAAGAGCCATGATGACAGCAGCTGTCAGCCCCCGGCAACTGCCCCAGCAGTAATACCCTGTGGAGGCTGCAGTGTGATGGAGGCGGTTGGCTGCCTGGGACTGGTCATGGGAGGTTGCATTCCTTATGAATGACCTAATCTCAGGTATTCTGTTATAGCAGCACAAATGGACTAGAAAAGAATTTGGTACTCAGAAACAGAGGGTTGCTATAATACATACTTAAGAATGTGGAATCAGTGCTGAAACTGAGTGATGGGTAGAGGCTGGAAGAGTTTAGAGGAGCAGGCTCAAAAGCTTAGATTTCCAAAAACAAAGTGTTAAGGGATATTCTAGTGAAGTCTTAGACAAAGTAAAGAGGCATAGTCTTATTAGAAATTATCTAAGTGACAATGATGAGAACGTTGGTAGGAGTATGGACCGTAAATTCTATTCTGATGAAATCTTAGATGGAAATAAGAGATGTTTTATTGAATAGTGTAGAAAAGGCCATCCTTGTTATGAAGTAGTCAAGAACTTGGATGAATTGTGTCTGTGTCCTATTACTTTGTGGAAGGTATAATTTAAGAGCCATGGCCTAGGATAACTAGCAGAAGAAATGTCTAAGCAAAGTGTTCAGGGCCCTGCATGACTTCTCTTAACTGCTTATAGTAAAAATTAAACAATTGGTAAATGAATAAAATATGTAAATTATAATAAAAAATAAGCAAAACATAAAGCTTTGGAAAGTTCTCACTCTGGTCAGGTTGTAAAAGCAAATATCAGTGAAGTAAATAGTAGTGTGACCAAGCACTACTTTGTTAAAGAGATTAGTGTGAATAAACAAAAGCCAGGTGTTATTGATCAAAACAATAAGAGAATAACACCAAAGGCATTGTAGAGATGTCAAGGCTGTCACTCCCATTACAGGCTCAGCATGTCAGGATCTTGAGGACAGAACTGTTTCGAGAAGGGGCCCAGGGTACTTGCAGAACATTGTAGCTCACTGCTTAGGGTCTCCTCAAGTCTTAGCTTCTAGTATTCTGGTGCAATTCTCCTTAGTCATCTCAGTTGTAGCTCAAGCAGGCCCAGGTGTGGTCCAGACTACAACTCCAGAGGGCATAAGCCATAAACTGTTGCAGCATTCATGGGGTGCTAACTCTGCAAATGTGCAGAGTGCATAAACTCTGAGGGCCTCCACTGAGATTTCAAAGGAAGCCTCGGGACCCAGACAAAGAAACACCACAGGGTGGAGGTCACCATCTGGAGTACTCACCAGGGCAATGCCTAGTGGATCTGTGGAGGCAGATTGATTGGAGAGAGTCCTTACAAGGACAACGTTTAGTGGAGCCACAAGGGCAGCACCCCTCAAGACCTAAGAACTGTAGAGGCACTAGAATGCAATTTCAAGCTGCAGGCATCTGACTCCAACCTGTAAGAGCTGCTATGTGAGATAAACCCAACCAAAATATGAGAGCAGAATCTTCCTGAGTCCTGGGTGTCTTATCCCAGACCCATTGTGTCCAGAAGATAAGCCATGAAGTTAAGATTATTCTCAAGCCTCAAGATTTTATGTTTATTGGGTTTTGGATTTGGTTGGAATCTGTAATCTCTTTTTTCTTTCCTATTTCTCCCTTTAGCATGGAAATGTTTGCTCTGTGACTGTCCCACTATTGCATTTGGAAAGTACATAAACTGATTTCGCAAGTTCACAGCTGTAAAGAAATTTGACTCAGAATGAATCATACTTTGAGTTTAACCCATATCTAACCTAGATAATATTTAGATGAGACTTTGAACTTAGACTTTAAAGTTAATGCTGAAATGTGTTAAGACTTTTGAGGCTATTGGGAGTAATGAATTGTATTATGTATGTGAAAAAAAAAGATATAATTTGAGGGGACTGGGACAGAATTCTAATCATTGAATTATGATGCTCCCTCTAAAATTCATGTTAAAGCTTAATTCCCATTGTGGTGGAGTTAAGAAATAAGACCTTTTAGGAGGTGATTAGGTCATGAGGGCTCCTCCCTCGTGAATGGATTCTCAAATAAGACTGCACACAAAATTCAGCTCGCTTGATGAGATTTTTTCAAAGTGTAAGTAGATATGTTTGATATAGGTTTAACTATAAGAAATTGACAGTTTGTAGGCAAAACAGTCATATACTGGCATTTTCATGTGGTTTAACCATAAGTTTTTTTCCAGTGTGTGACCTCATAATTTTCTAAATACGTTTTTTTTTTTTGTTTTTTTTTTTTTGAGTTGGAGTCTCACTCTGTCACCCAGATTGGAATGCAGTGGCATGCTCCCGGCCACCGCAGCATCAACCTGCTGGGCTCCGGCGATCCTTCCCCCTCAGCCTTCCAAGTAGCTGGAACTATAAGTGCACACTATCACGCCCAGCTAATTTTTTGATTTATTGTTGAGATGAGGTCTCGCCAAGTTGCCCGGGCGGGTCTCGAATCCGCGGACTCAGGCAATCCACTCACCTCAGCCTCCCAAAGCACGGGATTACAGGCTGAGCCGCCAAGCCTGGATTCTAAATACATTTTTAAAGAAAGAGAACATATATACTACTATTTGATTTTCTTGCATTTTTGTGAAGTGATAATAACACAATATCATAACTTGTAGACAGAGTTGTTTTTAGTAGAAATTTATAAAATAATTTTCTCTGAGTACTGCTTCATTTTACCTGTCGTTCTGTTACTTACTAAAATAAAATTTAAAAAAACCTTTGGTTTACAGTATCTTTTTCTTTTTCTTTTTCTTGTTCAAATGGGAATAAAAATATTTAAGAAGTAAATATGTTATTTAAAAAGAGTGCATAGAAAATTAGCTTTTTTAATTAAAATATAAGTCAAGTTGGCAACATTGATTGATGGACTTTGCTGATAACATTGAAAATGAGTTGACAGAAGGTATACACTTAGATAAAATATGTTTATAATTCAGTAGACTATTAGATACAAGATAATGACATCTTAGATATAGAATGAATTAAAATTGCTTAGCTATGAGCAAGACTATAAAATGTGAAAATCAGCACTGAAATCACAAGATAAAGATTGCAATAATAACTTCCATATAGAGCACTTAACTTCATCAAAACACTTTCATTCGCATTATCTCCTTTGATTCTCACTGTATATTTTTAAAAATAAAAATGTCATTTTTTTATGTAACTCATTTACAATTCTTTCTAAAGACTGATGTCATGCAAGCAAAATAAATTTACCTGTGCATTAAATTATATTGCAGTGATTTATGACAATAGACTTAATTTCATCAATTTCTTCATATTTCTCCATTTCTTCCTATAATTATGAGGGCAGTTTCTCTGGTCATCTTTGAATTTAATCTATGTTGCATGCTCCTGATTTTGGTTTATAATCTACAGAATTTTTTTGTAGCGTTAGAATGTCTTTTCTTAATCTCTTTTATTTCTATCACTCTACTATTTTCTACTTCTATTTTTTAAACTTTTGTAAAGATTCCTGAGTATTTATAGTTCTCTGCTTTTCTTCCCTGTCATTAATTTCCTTAGATATTTTTCCAAAACAGAAACTATTCTTTATAAGCATGGAGTGGAATTATATTTTTTCAAGAAAGTCAATACTCTGCTTTGAGTTACTCCTGGCCAATTTCAGTTTTCCATTGCTCTAGTCTCTGAATCCAACATTGTTTTCTGTGGAAACTATTTGATTGTCTTCTATTTCTCTTAGTCTGGTATCCTATTCCCACTTGCTTGTATTTTACCAAGTCAAAGTTAAACATTCAGGTTTTCTATTTTAAATTTTAATTCTGGGTCTTTGATATTGGTTTGGCTCATTTGTTTTCTTGTTCTTGGACAGTTGGTCCTAATGTGTTCTTGCTTGTTCTATTCCTGATAACAGAATGACATTACTCTGTCGGTATCCCGAACACTTGGTGCTCTTTCTAAATACACATTACATTCCGTGGAGTTCTTGAACCACATTTAATAGCAAGTGCTCTGATGTACCTTACCTTGTTTAAAACTCTTCTCCATTTCTGAATCAAAATCATTTGGCAGGTACTTAGACCTACAGTCTCATTTTCAGAGTGAACTTTTCTTCTGCTTCTGTCTTTGTTTCTTATCTGCAATATAAACCAATTTGCCACTTTCCTGAGGCTGTTATTATTTCATAATATTTTTTTAACCAAGTTGCTGTGTCTTCTGCTTGTGCTGCTTGTCTCAGACTTTATTCATGAAAAGTTTTAGCTCAGTGGACTTATAAAAAAATATTCTTGGAGGTTGTGGGTTGTTTTTTTCTGTTTGACACACTTTCAAATGTAAATCTAAGTATTCTGATAATGTGGAACTGTTAGCAAAATTTCTTCCTCCTGAAAATTTGAACTAGATTAAATATTTCCCTTGAGTTTGTCTATTAGGTTCCCACCACATATTGCTTTTCTCTGAAGATGCCATATATAATCCCCACTATATTTTTTCATACTAACTGTATTATATCTTATTTTTTAAAGCTTAAATTCTTTATCCTTTTTATTCAATTTCTTGATTTCTCTGCTGAGGTTACTGGTGATTTTTAAATAGCCACATAAGTGAGTTATAATCAGTGTTTATCTTACTAGAGACCTTTGAGTCCTCTGAAATAATTGCCACCCTTGCGTTTCAGTACTCCTCACTTTTCTAATCACTTTTTTCCTATTCCGTTTTTGTCCGATTATTTTTTCCAATAGGTCCCTTAAATGCTAATACTGATTATGATTTTATTCAGATCTTTTTTTTTTCCTTTCTTCTTCCTTGGATAATCTTACCACAATGGCTTTAACTATCACTTATAGACAGATCCTTTCAAAATTTTGATCTCAGTTCGGCTTCAAACCCAGCCATACAATTCTCTCCTGATTATATGTACTTTTCTAATTTCAAATATTCAACACATTTCAAGCTGAATTCATTCTGCATCTCTCTCTAACCGTTTTCTCTCCCCCTTCCCCCCCACTTTTCTCTCTTTGTACCCTATCTTGGTGAATGCCAACTTATCAACCCATGTATTCCTGGTCAGATCTTTGTTTGGCTTTCCATTGTGTATGTGCTAACCCTCTTCCCCAAAACATAATAAGTTATATCTACCAGTTTATGTTTATTTTACATCATAAATATCTATTATAAAATGCTTCTTTCTCTTCAACTTCATGGTTAGTTTGTTCAGAATTTCATCAGCTTTTTAATGGACTATTGAGATTTTCTCTTTACTCATCTCCCTACCTATCAAATTCTCCTTAATTCATTCTTCAGTTCCTTTCTTAAACCAATTCACTAGTTCCTCACTGCTATTTATAAGTTTCCCAGACCATTCATTTGTGGACAGCCAATAGCAGCAAGATCTACCTAGCCTTTTATTTAAACCTAATTGTATAACCTGACTGCTTAAAATGAGATCTGGCTCTAACAATATTTACAACAACTAGGGACTTGTTAGAAACTCAAAATCTTATATCTTGCTCCAGACATCCTAAATTATAATCTGCAGTTCAAAAATATCCCTGCTGACTCAAATCATTCTATGAAAAAGATACTTACACACACATGTTTATTGCAGCATCATTTATAATAGCAAAAACGTGAACCTAACCATGCTGCCCATCAAAAAAGGACTGGATTTAAAAAATGTGGTTCATATACACAATGGAATATTACACAGCCATAAAGAAGGACAAAATTATGAACTTTGCAGCAACCTGAATGAACTTAGAGGCTATAATACTAAGTGATCTATCGCTGAAACCAAGAACCGAGTAACATATATTCTCATTCATAAGTTCACTTTGAGGAACTCTCGTGATACTATAAGAAAGGGATTGGTAGTAGAGGGAAACTGTCAGGGAGGGCAGGAGCGCGACTGGCAGTAGTGAGAAACTTCCAGGGGATGGGGAGCACACCTCATCAACAAAGGTACCTGCATAACGAACATTTGTATACCTAATCCTGAACTGTACCCCACATATTTAAAATTAAAATTAAAAAAAAAAAAAACCCTAGTTACTTCACAAGCACATTAAAATTTGAGAAGTACTATATGATGGTTCTGTTTTGTGTACAATATAAGGATGTTGTAAATCTAGGAACGGGTACCTGGGTATTCTTATTTACTTCATAGAGTCTAGGAAAAACTTAATTCATTGTATCCCTGTACTTCCTATCTTTATCTCAAATGCACTGCAAATTCTACCTATAGTTGATCAAGATTGTTTTTGACAAACAAACTAATGGTCTGCAGCAGATTCTTCTCTTTTTGTAAACTAGAAAAAAATAGTTGAAGAGTTTAAATGATTATTTATTTATTTATTATTTATGGACATTTCCTAGACTTTCAAAGAGCCTAGTTTGAGCCTGGGCACAAGTTCAAAATAAACTGCATTTTCCTAATATACATTAAATAAATTTATATCATTTCTCATAACAAATTTTTTCCATAAGTGCAAATCTTGGATAAAATTTGTTTTTAAGTTTCTTAATGTAACTTAACTTTTGTGCATATCTCATCTTAATGATCACTACATTTGATTTTTCTGATGTGAAAGGTAATCCTTGATTCGGTAGAAGAACTGATCAGTGTAAGCACTATACCAGTGGTTCTCAAAGCATATTCTGGGAGTAAATAATGTTATTGCTACCTGTGTACTTATGAAAATGTAACTTATCTCACCCCCTCATAGACATATTATATACACATCCTTTTCTTCTTGAGATTATGATCTGTATTGTCACAATTTCTCTAAGTAATTCTGACGCACAGTAAAGTTTAGGGATTTTTGGTCTGTCTAAAACAATTACTCTGATTTTATTTTTCCTTGCTAGAACTTGACTTGAACTTAGGCATAATATACTGTACTAGTCAATGAGATGTGAGATAAATATTCTAGGGAGGCCTCTGGGAAAGATATTCTTGTTATAAAATAACAAGCAAGAGGGAATGGAGTCTTTTCATGCTGGGTATTTATATGTTGCATATTTTTGTAAGATGGGCTATAGCCATTTATTGCCATTATACCACTGTGATGTAGAATATTGTTTGTGTCTTGAGGTTAGTTAAGTTGAAAGATGTAAATGTATAGATTCTTGATGATGTCATTGAGCCAGAGAGTACACCAGCTCTGGCATGGTAGTTGTTCTGAATTTTTTGTTACATAAAGTAATAAACACTCTTATTATATAAGCCAATTTGTCTTAAGTTTTCTACAATCTGCAGTTGAAAATATCTTCAATTTATACATCATGAGTTTCTTTTACAGTCAATAATAAAACTGCAAATGTTATTTTAAAATTATTGATACATATAATTTTTATGGTGTTTTCTATTCATCCTATCCACACAGATAATACTTGCTGTCAGCCAGTGCACAGGGGTCTGTAGGTTTTAGTAGGGTGAATGCCCCACAGTTTAAAAAAATGCATTAGAAATTAAAAAATAAAAACACAACATAAAGTGAATAGGATTAATCACCTATAAAAAAACTTCTGAAGCATACAAATGTTATAAAGTAATTAACACTTGTGATTGGATTAGATTAGAGTTCCTTATTTAGTCTTGCAAGGGACTTGAAGGCTCACAAAAAGAAAGGCAATAATTGAACTATTAATAAAAAAAATCTATAATGAAAACATGTCCATTACATGGAAGTGTTCTAAATGATAGAAGATTTTGTTGAGTAATAAGAAATTTTAGAGATAGAACATTTCAGCATTTACTCAACTGCTGTATCTGATTGTACTATTAAAAAGATATCAGGTTTACCACAGATAAGATTGAATAGCAGGCAAAACTATTAGACTACTTTTGTTTCTTCCCACATACATACCAACTTTATAATTCGAGGTTCAGTTTTTTTTTTTCAGGTATTAGTTTTGAGTTGACAGTGTTGTAAAAAACAAATTGATGCATTTTTATATCTAGCTACCTATCATCTGTCTCTTATCTAATCTCCCATATTCTCTGTATAAAAAGGTAGCAGTTAGGAGAATAAATCAATGTTTTGGGAATTTGTTTGATGTGACTCAACTAGATCCCAAATCAACTTATGGCTATGAAACAGCTTGTATGATGCAAAACTGAGAACCAAATTTTGACTGTGGAGTGACTCTACTGCCATAAATACTTCATGGAACATTTTTTTCTTTCTTTCTTGATAATCATTTTAACTGCCTGGGTGCCACAACTGCTCTAAAATTTCATGTTTAGTGGAACTTCTGAATATTTTATAAGAGCAGTATAATAGTTTCAAACAGAAACAGGAAATAATTTCCTTTTGTAAGTAGGGTTATAATACCTCTTCAGCTGCTTTTATGAATTCTTAGAATACTTTTCAATACTTTACACTTTCCTTCTCTTCTTGTGACTTCAGATATCAAGGGAGCAATTATAGGAACAAAAATTTTCACATATTTGCTAGGCCTTTTTTTCTGGTTGGTGGTGGGAAAATATGAAAGGCAGTATGATTATAAATAGTCTCATTCTTTTCAATTAATATGGGTAGTAGCACAGCATATTCTAGCTCATTATTCTCCAAAAAGCCTTTATATGTATGATACTGTTGCAAATATGAGGGATGTGGGTTGTATAGTTTGTCCTTTACGTAAAAGTCTGAAAACTAAGATTTCAATAATTCCACATTGAAAGATCTTCAGTACTACTGAATAAAATTTTAACTTTTCCTTCTTGAATTCTTACGGACAATTCTGAAAATTCCACATAAAGAGTCAGTTGCCATTTCAGGTTTTCTTGACCCAGGATGAAAAGATGGGACAGATTGTTTCTTATAGTTCCTTTCACTGTAGGGAAAAATGTTGTTTTGAAGTGGGGAGAATAGAACTCACTGTTCTTTCTTTCACAAAATTAATGCAGTGCCCTCTTTAAGAATGAAACTTAAAATCTTAATGCTCATTATGACATTTTTTTTGACAGACTGTGAATCTATACTGTGGAACAGGAGGAATTTCTTTTTTTTTTCTTTATTCCTTTTACATGAAGTGACTTGGTTAAGCAGAAAAAGAATGAGGGAGTTTTGACACCTCATCCTCTATTCTATTCACCAAACTATATAATCCTCCCCTTTGCTCAGTTTGATTTTCCTTTATTGAGTTTTGCTTTCTGTGATGTTCTCATTTCCCTTATTAGATTAAATCAAATTGTTCTTACCCATCCAACATTATCCCTTTGGGAGAACAAAATTCTGTCTCCCGAGAGAAAAACGTAAAGAAAATCTACTTAGAGAAGATTACTCAGCTACTGTGATTATCCGTTTCCAATTTCCTTTTTACTTTACAGAGTAAGTTTGACTCATTCCCCGATGGCAAACTTTCCTCCCTTCTACTCTATAACAAGGATGAGGACAGTTCGTCTATAATAGATGATTCCTAATGTAAAGTGCAGAAACTCAGGATTGATATGACATGTTATATATGATGGGTCAGGAAAACTCTTAGGTTATTGCTTGTGCTTGTAGTTACTGCCTTTTGAAACCACAAACTGTCCCAGTGAACCAAGAATTATTTAGGAAATTCTATTAGACCATTTAACTGACACACAGGCGATGCTCTTTTGGTGATTATGATGAAGCTGCTGAAGGGTTGTCACAACAAAGACGTGAGAGCAGAGCAACCTTACCTGTATTGCTTTGCATTCTACTTCCTTTTTATACAGATGGAAGAGAAAGCTTAAGATATACAACCTCAGTGGAAATCAAGTTTCTGTTCTTTATAAACTGCTGTTCAAATCTCAACGTAGAGATTTGCATAGGATTTTTTTTTTTTACTTTTTCACATTTGCACCAAAGCCATTATGTTTTCACTGTAGTAAAAAAATTGAAAAACACACACACTCTCTCACACACACACACACACACACACACACACACACACACACACACACATACACACACACATACACACACACACAACATATCCTGGTCCAAATTATAATAAGTACATGAAGAACCTAATGAATTTTGGATTTACTGTTTCTTTTTCTCTCTCTCTCTCTCTGTGTGTGTGTGTGTGTGTGTGTGTGTGTGCGTGTGCGCATGTGTGTGTTTTTTCTAACCCAGTATCTTAAATCCTCTTGAGGTCACCCTGTCAGCATCAGTTCTGTGGCCTGGATTTAGTTGAATCAATCCTAATTGCAATTCTGCACAGGTCTGGTTCTCTGAGGAGATTGCAGATGAATGACAGTGCAGTGGCAGGAAAGATAAATATGCTGGCAAATAAGATCCCAGTTCTCCACAGAGGATGGAATAAATTACCAATGGAGTGAAGGTAATATGTTGGAGAAAGAAAGTGAAATCGAAGCCAGTTTAATATTAGGTTTGTTAAAATAAAGCATTTTAAGCTTAAATAGAATACGGATGGTGATTCTATTTAAAACACATTCCATTGCTCTTTTACATGAAAAATAATGGCATACACTAATTTCATGTATGCAGATGACAGCTTGGACAATTTTAATTCATGTGGCATTCTCTGGTAGCTGAATGCCCAGTGGTAACTGTGGTGTAGAATATTGATTAGTAATTTGATAAATACACAAAATGGCACATTGAGCTCTAGGTGCTTCATGCAAAATGTATTTAAATGACCTTGACTAATTAGAGTGCATAGCTGCAAGGCAGTACTGTATGAACAAGAGTCAGTTTAGAGGTCTACATATTTACACAGGTTTATGACAGAGAGTAGGAAGAGAACTGAACACAAACACTAAGACTTCTATCAAGGAAGTAGAATTAGAGTACATCACCAGGAGAAAAGTTGTATTTTCCACTGTAAGAATCATTAACCTTATGCTATAAAATTAGATAAATGATTTTATATATCTAAGATGTATTTCATAGATTTTAAAACTGGGTCCTAGATAATATATAAACAAGTGTTTATGGTAATTAGTCAGGTAAAGACTTTTAGAGCAATCTTAAAAGTATTATTTTATATTATACCTAAAGGTTAGTATAAATTTTTAATATTCTTTATTAACCTCTTAACATTTCCCGGTTGCATGTGGTGTAAAGTTCCAAAATAATATGCTATTCTCTATGGAATATACATTCACAACTTGTTACTACAGGTTATGTTAGGTATTCTGTAATTACATCTTAAAATAAAAATTCCAATTAAGTTTCATGAATGGAGTTTTTATTGCATTTTTGTGAAAAAGGTATTTAACAAATATAAGTTCTAAGACACCATAGATATAATACCTCAAAAATTTCTGAAATGACTCTTCCTGTTTTACTTGGCTATATACTTTCATAACAACACTGGATAATAAATTTAAAATAACATATCATACACATGTGACTTGATTCTATTATAATTTGATTGATTCCCATATAATTTGGGGTTTTCCTTGAAGTATATTGTTCTTATAAGCATCATTTGAAGCTTCAGGAAGCAAAGTAACTAGGGACTCTGGAATGAGATTACGGTGTAAATATTCAAAATCTCTAAATTGAGTTTAGGCCCTAGTGATTTGTCCTCAACTGTATTATGTGCACCTCAAATTGTGCTTGGTTTTTTGAGGATGCATATCAGTTGCTCTGAAAGAAGTCAAGCACAACTGATCTATTGTCTACCATTTCAGTACATCATTCATTTATATTAGAAATATATAGACATGTTTCAATTTGGAGTGAAATTTGCACCCCCAAAAGAGGTGTGAATGGAATTTTTTAATAATTTAGCTCGGTCGATCTCTCTCTCTCTTTTTTTTCAAATTTCAAATGCCAGTTAGTTTTGACTATCCATTCAGAGCATCTTTTAATGAATTTAGGTTATGTCAAATACAACTTTCTCCGAGTCTCTGAAATCACACTTCTCCTCACGTAGTTGCTTAACAACTTCAGAGAGCTGCCGGAGACTATTTCAATTTGGTTTTCATTGTGAGAAGTATGATTTTGAAAGAATAGATTTCTAAAAAGAATTTTTTAAAACCTTAAGGAAAAAGCTTCTAGAAGACATCTCTTTTTTCCCAAACCACTCACAGTAATTATTGAATATTTTAAAACTAAAGAAGGCTTACAATATTAACACAGTCTATACCTTTGATGATACATCATAAGCTTATGAATATTGATTTTTCAACAGATTAGTATTATTTTTAATATTACACATGTATATGTAATTATGAACATATAAGATTTGAGAAATTTAATAAAGAACTGAGAATATGAGTTTTATGAAGAAGAAATTAGATTGAGTAGTCTTATAAAGATGAAGATAATTTAGTGTCTATCTTGAAAAAAGAGCATAGTAAGATGATGGCCTCTAATTTGCCAGTCTGTAAAATATGTTCTATAGAGTCCTTTAATCTAACTTAAGTCTATCCTGCACAAATTAACCAGAAAATATTTGCAGAGTTTGTGATTAAACAAAATTACCTATTTAGGTTTATTAGTTATGCCATTGCATATGATGCTAGGCAATTGTGAAAATTCAGTAAAGGAAGTTAATAGATTGTGGGTCACCAGATGCAACAGCATCAAATATGTTGCTTGTGATAAATGCAGATTCCTGCCTAAATCAGGTTTCTGAGTTAGGACCTTTGGGGAAACAGACCAGAATCTTTATTTTTAAGGAGCATATGAGTGAGTCTGATATACATTCAAATTTATGACCCACACAGTAAGTATGTATCATCTAAAAGATTTTAGTTTAGAAGATAAGAGTATAGAACTGATTATCTATATTGACCTTCTGGCACCATCATTCTTAAGAGATGAATACACAGTATTACTGAAAATCATAAAGCTAAAAAGAAATTGTTAATCATTTAATAGTTGAATAAGTAAGTTAACTAAAATTATAAAATGTACTCCAATAATGAGAACATCTTTTAATTCCTTGTGATAAAGTCACTTTTATTTTGAGAAAAATAAAATAATTAATAATCAAATTATGTAAATCAATTTTGTTGCCACTGTACAGATTGTTGTTAGAGAAGTAGATGTTAAAGCAGATGTGTTGAATCTAAATGCCTTGAATAAAATAAAAGTCTAAAACACAAATTACTCATATTTACAATACCAAGAAAAATCCATTTGTATACCTTATCTTGTTTATACTTATGAGGGCCATCAAACTGGTGGTAGTTATGATGCAAGTACAAATTAGAAGTATGAATTTTAAAATGGCTAATCTCTTCAAGATTTACTCCCTTAAGCTCTTAGATATTCTTGAACACATACAGAACAATGGCTAGGACAGAGACAGAGTATTTTTCAGAAATGCTGTCTTTGGCCAGGCACGGTGGTACACACCTGTAATCCCGGCATTTTAGAAGACCAAGACAGGAGGCTCATTGGAGGCCAAGAGTTTGAGATTCATCTGAATAATAGAATGAGACTCCATCTCTACACAAAATAATTTTTTTAATTGGTTGGGGGTAGTGGCATGTTCTTGTACTCTCAGCTACTTGAGAGACTGAGGTAAGTGTTTCACTGGCTTCTAGGAGTTCAAAATTGCAGTGAACTGGTGAGAAATAGAGCAAGAACCTGTCTCCAAAAGGAAGGAAGAAAGGAAGGAAGGAAGGAAAGGAGGAAGGGAGGGAGGGAGGGAGAAAAGATGGAAAGAAGGAAGGAAGGGAGAGAGAAAGGAAGAAATGTTATCTTTGTTCTCTAAATATTTTTCTGTTCTCTTAGAGACACAATCTATTTCCACAACCTCAGTCATCACCTCTATGCAGATACTATCCAATCTAGATCTACAAACTTATTCTTTCCTGATCCCCTCTTCCTTCTTCTCCCTTCTATCTTGAGACATGGTACCAATGCCCTATGGATAGCTAGGTGTTTCTAATTGTTTATCTTTCCATTATTTCAAATTCATATGTTTAAAACAAGACTCATGATCCTCTCCCCAAAATTGGTACCCAATCTTGGCTTGCCTGTGTTACAAGAAAAACTCAAAGTAAATTTAACAAAGTGTATTAGAGCAAAGAAAGATTCATGAATTGAGCAGCACTTTGAATCAGAAGAGGTTTCAAGAGCTTCTCTCTGCATTGTGTACAACAGTCAGACAGAACGGGAAAATAAAGTAAAAAAACAGCTTGATTTGCTACAGCTATAAATTTGTGTTATTTGGGCATGGCCTATATACTCCCAAGTTAGGTTTTGGTTTGTTCACTTACCAATTTTGATGGCAGCTTATTTCTTAAGAACCCCAAATATGGAGACAGCCTCAGACCAGATTTAATTTAACACCAATTTCTTTTAATAACATTATTTGTCAAAGTATACAGTTTCTAAATCTTGGATTAAAGTTTACTTTGTCCTCTCTGACAACTCAACTAATCCTTAATATAGAGTCAATTCCTACTTCATGATTATTTTTTTCATACTTCCTTTAGGAGATATATATATATATATTGAGTCAGGGATCTCACTCTTTCACCCAGGTTGGAGTATGCATGATCTTGGCTCACTGCAGCCTTAACCTCCAGGACTAAGGTGATCCTTTTGCCTCAGCCTCCTGAGTAACTAGGACCACAGGAATATACCAACACACCCAGCTAATTAAAAAGAAAATTTAGTAGAGGGGGGAGGAGCCAAGATGGTCACTGAAGAGCAGCAGATGGCAATACTCTCACCTAGCAAGACCAAGAGTAGAAATTTTGTTGTGGTTAGGCAGAGTTACCCAGAATACTTTTGGATAGGTTAATCATGGGAACACAGCAAAGGCCTCTTCGAGTGCATAGCAAGAAAGAGGCAGCAGGTGGAGAATTCCAGATGTCCCATCCCCCACCCTGCATCAGCTGCTGGGCACCAGGCATGCACAAAAAAAAGGAAGATCTGTTCAGAGAAGGAGAGGGGTGAGTGATTGCTTTGAATTGGTTCACTTCCTCTTAGCAGTAAGAAATATCAGGGAAGAAATCTGGTAAGCAACGGTAGATGCCAGAGCCCAGGTGTTGTGGAGGAGCAAGTCCCACAGGGGAAGATCATCAGCAGAGTGAATCTGACTAATGTGCCTGCTGCTGGCACCAGGTGGAGCAGCAGACCAGTACTTCTCTTGTAGGGTAAGGGAGGGAGTGGTCATACAGCCAATTAAAGGAGGTACCATGAACACAGTTTGGAAGGATAGGACTTTCTGCAACCAACAGGGGCCTCCTTGAGCATAAAAAGAAAAAAGGGGCAGGCTGAAAATCTGGGAATCCCATGTTTCTTCCCCCATCATGGGTTGAACATGTGTAGGAGCTGAGATCACGCTGCAGGAGGAGGGGGCAAATGATTCTTGGTAGCATTAAGTTGATTCATCCATCCCTCCTCCCTATTGCAGGCCATTAATCATATGCAGCAGGAGGGGGAGAATCTAGCCCATCCAATTTAGCGGTGTGGGGGTGGGAAAGGGGGGAACAAAGAACAAAAAATGGCGATAACAAAATCCATACATAGGGTGAAGCTCCTACCTCTCTCACTAAGTAAAGAGAATTCTCAAATCTCAAATGAAGAAAGAAGAAAAATTAAGCACCTCTCATAATTTTAAAGAGACAGCACTTGCAAAAACAGCCACTAGGATACAAAAAATAGAGACTGCCATCAGGATCTGGTCCATCCAACAGCCACTGAAATCAGAGAATGGATGGCTCAAATTGACAAGAACCAAGAGAAACATGAGACAAAACTCAAAGAAATTATAAGGGAAGTAAAAGCGGAGTTGACCAGCTTCAAAAAAGCCTGTTCTGAGATAATCAAAATAAAGAACACCATCCTCAAAATCAATAACAAATCAACAAGTATTGAGAAAAGACTCAACCAGCAGAGGAAGAATCTCAGACCTTGAAGACTAAAATATGAAATTAAAATGACTGCTAAAAACATTTTAAAAAACTCAAAAAGAAGGAAGAAAGCATCTGAGAGCTATGTGCCTTGTTAAACAAAGAAACAAACAAAACACCAAACCTATGCCTGATTGGTATCCCCAAAGTGAATGAGAAAATGAAGACAAATACTCCATGAGATCATTCATTAAAACTTCCCTTGTCTTGCTAGAGAGATGAACATCCAAGTGCAGGAGATTCAGAAAATTCCTGCAAGATATTACATGAGAAGATCATCAACAAAGCAACACATAATAGTTTGCCTCCAAAAGATAAACATGAAAGAACAAAATTCTAAAAGGAGAAAGAGAAAAATATCAGACTCCCTACCAGGGAAAAACTATCAGAATCACTCCCTTAATCTGCAATGATACTACAAAGCCAGAAGGAATTGGAGTCCATTTTAAAATCTTCTTATAGAAAAACAATTCCAACCAAGAGTTTCCTACCCAGCCAAGCTAAGCTTCATCAGGGACAGAGAACTAAAATCCTTTCCAAGCATCCAATCCCTAAGACAGTATACTGCTTCCAGGCCAGTCCTTTAGGAGACACTCAGAAAGGTGTTGAGCACAAAATTAAAAAAAGAACAGCTAAGCACATCATAAAAGTATAGGCAAACACAGAGGTAACAGAGCACATACAAAAATGATAATGTATAAATAAACAAATGCAAAAGTTAAAATAAAAGCAACCCCATGGGAGTACTATGACAGGGATTAAACTCTCACATATCCATATCAATAACCAACTTGAATGTGAATGAACTAAATAACCACTAAAGAGACATAGAGTGAGAAACTGGAGGGAAAAAAAAGAAAAGATCCAACAAGATCCAACATTCTGCTCCTCCAGGAAACTCATCTCACAGGAAAATACACACACGGAATCAAGATTGGAGGCTGGAAAATGACCTTACAGGTGAATGGAATTCAGAAGAAAACAGACACAGCTATTGTAATATCCAACAAAGAAGTCTTTAAAACCATCAAAAATTGAAAAGGACATGGAAGGACAGATCATAATGATGAAAGGATCAATCCACCAGCAAGAAATATTCATCCTAAACATACATGCACTCAACACAGGAGTAACAGGTTTTATAAGACAACTGCTAAGTAAATTAAAGAGAACATTGAGTCTCACACAATCATAGTAGGAGACTGAAATGCATCACTACTAGCTTTAGATAGATCATTGAGGCAAAAAACAAACAAGGAGATTCTGAACTTTAACTTGATGCTATATCATATGGACTCAACAGACATCTGCAGAACACTTCACCAACAAATGCAGAGTACACGATCTACTCATCAGCACATATAATATACTCCAAGATTGATCACATTCTCAAGCATAAATCAAGCATGAGCAAATTTTAAAAGATTGAAATAATTCCATGCATCTTCTCAGGTCACAGTGGAATAAAAATAAATATCACCACCCATAAGATCTCTCCAAAACACACAAAGACATGAAATCTAAACAATATACTCTTGAACAACTTCTGGGTCAACATGGAAATCAAGACAGGAATAAAAAGATTCCTAGAAACAAATGAAAACACAGACATATCTTATCAGAATCTCTGGGCTGCCATGAAATCACTTTTGAGAGGAAAATCTATTGCACTGCATGCACAAATTAGGAAAAGAAATCACAAATAAACAACTCAACGTCACAACTAAAGGAGGTGGAAAGCCAAGATTACCTAAATGTTAACCTCAGAAGAAGACTTCAGATCTCCAAGATAAAATTAACTACACTACATAGAAGATAAAAATATCATAGAAGGAATCGACAAGACCAAAATTTGGTTCTTTGAAAGGATACATAAGATTGTCCCTTGGCAGGATTGAGAGAGAAAGCCCAGTTAAACATAATTGCAAACACAAAAGATGAAGTCATAAGTGACCCTGAATAAATCTAAAAGATTATCAGAGATTACTATAAAAGCCTGGATGCAAATAAACTTGAAAACCTAAAAATAAATAAATAAATGGAAAACTTTCTAACATTACCCAACCTTACCCAATCTTCCAAGGTTGAAACAAGAAGAAATTGAAACTCTAAACAGACCAATAACAATCTAGGAAATCGACTCAATCATAAGAAATCTACCTACCATAAAAAGCCCTGAACCCAATAGATTCCCAGCTGAATTCTACAAGATATACAAGGAGGAACTGACACCAAAGTTACTGAAAAATTTCCAGACATCCAAGAAAGATGAAATGCTCCCCAATTCATTTTATGAAGCCAACATCATACTGATACCCAAACCTGGCAAAGCCCCAACAAAGAATGATAATTACAGACTAATCTCCTTGAAGAACATAGATGCAAAAATCCTAAACAATATTCTAACAAATCAGATTAAACAACACATCTGAAGTGTCATCTACAATTACCAAGTGGGCTTCATTACTGTGATGCAGTACTGATTCGACATTTGCAAGACCACAAATGTAATTCAGAACATTAATAGATGTAAAAACAAGAACCATATGTTTATGTCATTAGATGCAGAAAAAGCATTTGACAAAATCAAGCATCCTTTCTTGATAAAAATTCTTGTGCACCTAGTTGTAGAAGGAAAATTCCTCTTAACAGTAAAAAGAACCATCTATGATGAACCTACATCCATTTTGGTCATTCATTTATAATGAACATTTTGCTCAATGGGCAGAAATTGGAAGCATTCCCACTGAGAAAAGGATGCCCACTGTCACCCTCTTCTTCAACATAGTATTGGAAGTCCTAACCAGAGCAATCAGGCAAGAGATGGAAATCAGGGGCATTCAAATAGGAAAAGAGGAAGATAAGCTATCTTTCTTTGTGGACATGACTGTATATCTTGAAAACCCTAGGGAGTCTGTCAAAAGCCTCCTTGCACTAAGTGATTTCAATAAAGTCTCAAGGTACAAAATCAATATGCAAAAAACAGTGACATTTCTATACACCAGCGACAAGCAGACACAGTGCCAAATAAAACACACATCCCACAAATACGTCCCACACACACATACAAAAATAGTTTGGCATCCACCTAACCAGAGAAGTGAAAGACCTTTACAACATGAACTACAACACATTGCTCAAAGGAATCAAGGATAGCACAAACAAATATAAAAAGATTCCATGTTCATGGACTGGAAGAATCAATATTGTCAAGATGTCCATCCTACTCAAGGTGATCTACAGATTCAATGCAATTCAATCAAATTACCAACATCATTTTTCTCAAACCAGGAAATGACAATAGAGAAATTTCTATGAAAACAAAAAAGAACATGAATAACAAAAACAATCCTCAACAAAAGGAACAAAGCAGGAGATATCACACTTCCAGTCTTTAAACTTTACTACAACACTACAGTAACTAAAAAAGCCTACTACTGGTACAACAATAGGCACATAGACCAATAGAACAGGACAGAGATTATGGAAGCAAAAGCTCGATCTCTTAACCGAATTATCTTTGACAAAGTCAACAATAACAACCACTGGGAAAGGAGATCATATTCAGCAAATGGTGCTGGGAAAACTGGCTGACCACATGCAGAAGAATGAAACAGGACCCATACCTGTCGCCATATGCAAGACTCAACTCTAAATGGATCAAAGATCATTTACTTAAATGTAAAACCTCAAACTCAAACCTCAAGCTATAAGAATTCTGGAAGAAAGTGTGAGAAACTCTCTGACACACATTGGAGTAAGCAACCAATTCTTGATCACATCCCCAAAACCAAATACCATAAAAGCTAAAATAGACAAGTGGAATCTCATCAAATGGCAAAAAAAATTTTTTTGCAGCAAAATAAACCATCCAGAGAGTGGGGAGAAAACCTACAGAATGGGAAAAAATATTTGCTAATTATATATCTGACAAAGGCCTAATACCCAGGATCTACAATGAACTCAAAGGAGCCAAAAGGAAAAATAAAACAAACAATCCTATTAAAAAGTGAACGAAGGACATGAATAGACACTTTTCAAAAGAAGATGTACAAGCAGCCCACGGAGACATTAAAAAAATGCTCAGCCTCACTAATCATCAGAAACATGCAAATAAAAAAACACAGTGAGATGTCACCTAACTCCAGTAAGGATGGCTCCCATCAATAAATCAAAAAACAACAGATGCTGGTGAGGGTGTGGAAAAAAGGGACGCTTCTACACTGTTGGTGGGAGTGCAGGCTAGCTCAACCTCTATGGAAAACAGTGTGGTGATTTCTTAAAAGAACTAAAAATTTGCTTTTACACATGATCCAGCAATACCTCTCCTGGGAATGTTCCTGGAGGAACATAAATCGTTCTACCAAAAAAAGACACCAGCGCATGCATGTTTATAGCTGCATTATCTACAATAGTGAAAACATAAAACCAACTCTACTGCCCACCAAAAGTGGACTGGAGAAAGAAAATGTGGTACATATTTGTACATAATCTGTATTACATAGCCACAAATAAGAACAAAATTGTGGAATTTGCGGCAACTTGGGTAGAGTTGGAGAACATCATACTGACTGATCTAGTCACAGAAATGAACTGAATAACAAATGTTCTCACTCATAAGTGGGACCTGAACACTAACCACATTAGCGCAAAGGAGGAATTGGCAATCATTGGACACTGACTGCTTGGGGAGGAAGGGAGTGGGGAACGTAGCATCACAAAAACTACCTGGTCCTAAACCAGGGGAAGTGAGGTCAAGTTGAAGGTTCAATCTTCACCTGCATGCTGCCTGTTTATGTAGCTAATCCTGACTTGTACCTCACATGTCTATAACAAAATAAAATTTTAAAAAAGAATTTTTAAAAATAAAATAGAATTTTAGTAGAGACGAGATTCCAGTATGTTGCCTATGCTGGTCTTGAACTCCTGGGCTCAAGCAATCCTCCTGCTTTGGCATCCCAAAGAACAGGAATTATGGGTATGACCCACTGTGTCCTGCCTAAAATTTGTATTTTACTTTCAGTTGCTCTTTTTCTGACCCTATTTCAGGTATTTATCATCTCCTACTTAGACTATTATTGTAAATCTTAATTTGTTTTCTTGATTTCAGTCTCGGATTCCTACTCTACTATAAGATTATTCTTTTTAATACCACTTTTATATAATTTTTGTCTCAAAGATCTTTGATGACTACGTACTCCTTTCCACTATCTCCAATCAATATTTTTTTACTGCAAATAAAGTGCATAAATTCCATACTTTTGATTAAAAATTATTTTACTGTCCCCTGAATAGACTTACTTGCTTACTTTTTGACTTTTCTTTTTGTGCATTCAATTTTTTTGCCTCCATTATCTTTCTATTTTTTATCTATCTTTTGGGTCCAGTTTAAACATCACCATTCATTGCTATAGTTTTATATGTTGTGTGTTTGTCCCACGATCTATATCAGAGGTTCTCTTGGGACAGGCAGCGTTTTTAAATTACCTCTGAATATGCAAGTTTAGGACACGATGACCTGGTATCAGTAATAATGACTCTCAGATCTTCCCTTCACCTACCTACACAAATTCATTGCTGTCAAATTGATTTTAGGAAATACTGTGTCTAATAAATCATTTTTTTGTAGCTGTTTAAAACTTTCTTTGAAAATATCTCCCTCATCTTTTGGGATCTCTGTAGAAGGTGCTTCACAATATTGTCCCAATCTACCTCTGCAGATTTACTTTTCTCTATTCTCCTGCAAACAATATATGCTTCGTGGACACTAAACATCTATATGCTATTTTTTCTACTCGCATATGTGACTGTGTATCTACTACACATAAATCTGTCAATGCTCAACTAAAATGCAATTTTTGCAAAAGCTTTCCCAATTCTCAGCAACCAGTTGTACTTTTACCTGTCACTTTTCTGTGTCATTCCTCATCTCTCTGCCCTGCTCTCAGTAGCTCAACTTTTCTTTTGTTTTGTTAGTGGCGTTACTTTCTCTGAAATGAATTTTTGTTATCTTTTTTACTTGCCCTCACACTGCCCTTCATCCCTTCTCCCCTTTTTAGAATACCTACTTAAGACCAGAAATAACTTTTATTTATTTATGTATTTATTTAAACTTTCTATTATAACCAACACTGAATTTTGTGCATAATAGATAAGGTTCAGTAATCTTGAATTTGAAAACCATAGTGTTAAACAATTTTGAAAATTTAATGTTTTAATTATGTTTGTTATTATTCTGATAGGGTTATCAGGAATTACTCTGAATTCACTTTTCAGAAATAATAATCACACCTTTTGGACTTCAGCAGTAGCTGCAAGAAAACTAAATCTTTAGGTGAAATTTTTCTGATAACTTTTAATTTAAAATCACTTCCTTGTATATATTGTTTGTTTACAGATCTGTAGATTAAGTTGTAACTTTTAACCTTGGAATCTTGCATAGTACCTATAGCTGCAACAGCTCTTTTGTAACATTTTATGTAAATAAACCAAAACCTTTAGTTTTTGTTTAGGTAAACCTGTAATTTTGGGAATTTGAGCATTGGATTTGCCTTATCAAGCATACATCAATATATGCATGGTATATACATATATTTATATTATCCAGGATTTTTCTAGAATAAACCTGATTTTATATTATTGCTATTCATATTTAAGGAAATCAGCTGTTAAAAGAGAGTAGAGGTCAGGCTCAGTGGCTCACCCTGTAATCCCAGCACTTTGGGAGGCTGAGACAAGTGGATTACCAATTATCTGAGCCCGCGGGTTCAAGACCAGCCCAGGCAACTTGGCGAGACCTTGTCTCTACAATAAATTCAAAATTAGCTGGGTGTGATAGTGCTCACCTGTTGTTCCAGCTACTTGGAAGGCTGAGGCAAAAGGATCACCGGAGCCCAACAGGTTGGTGCTGGGGTGGCCGTGAGTGTGCCACTACACTCCAGCCTGGATAACGAAGTGAGAATTAAACTTAAAAAAAAAAAGAGAGAGAGAGAGAGAGAGAGAGAGAGAGAGAGAGAGAGAGAGTAGAAAATGTACTCACATGAGAAATATCATTTCCATTTTTTAATTTTTAATTTTAAAGACGAGAGTACAATTCAGGGTTAGCTATACAAATGCTCATTATGCAGGTACCCTTGTTGAAGAGGTGTGCACCCCTCCACCAGAATCGCACTACTACCAATCCTGCCTCCTGCCCCGGAAATTTCCCACTACTGACGATCCTTTTCTTACAGTATTACAATAATTGTTCAAGGGCCACTTATGAGTGAGAACATGCGATAATTCTTTGTTTCTGTGACAGATCACTCAGTATTGTAGACTCTAAGTCATTTTTTTTAGAATGGAAGACTCAAAATAAAATCGTTTAAGTAATTGTCAAAAATAATTAAAACTGAACAAATTTAGAGACTAACTGCAGTGTTCACAAACTTAAAACTTACAGCTTAAAAATATTTCATCTCAAGAGTCAAAAAAATAATAAAATTCAATCTTCATTTTAAAAAATACAAGTAAATACAGGTGAATATTTGATTGAGTAGGTAATAAGTATGTGTACATAGAAGCAAGGGAGAAGATTGATCAATTTTAGAGCATATTTAAACATTTTTAATTTTTCTGTATAATTTCAAATTTACAGAAATATTGCAAGAATAGTAGGAAAAGACTCATTATTTCTTCACTCAGATTCTCCAAGTGTTAACATTTTACACATCTATAGTGCACGATTCATTGATTTTCCTTATTTCCATAGTTGTCATTTTTTTCTGACATATTTGTAACTCTTTTACCTGGTTCTATTATACGTAGCATATTAGCATATTTACTCAATCCTAAAATGTAATAAATTAGTTTCAGAAATGATAATGTCTGTCTCTGAGTAAAATAAGCTACTAAATGAGTTAAATATTTATGTATTCATTCATATCTTTAGCCTGTCAGCATACAGTTTAAATTCTGTGTATAAGCTTGCTTCATTTTGCTCTAAAACTTCCAAGTCTTTAAGTGTGTTTAAGCAGTTAATTCAAAATAAACTCTTTAAAATGCAATTTTATAGTTTGTCTCTCAACCATAAATAAATAAAATAACTAATTTATTTATTCATTTACTTATTGTTTATACATAGATTCACTCAATAATATATGTGTGTTTGTCAGAGAGAAAACATAGTTCCAAAAGTCAGAACTTCAAGAAAAGATATATCCAGAGTAGTACCATTAACTTTCTTCCCAAATTCCCTCAATTTTTTCCTTGTAATTCCCATCCATGACCCACAGATTACAGCTTCTTTTTTCATATTGTCTGCATTTTTTCCCTCAACTAAGGAGATCCATGCATGTTTTTCCTATTGTTCTATTTTTGATAAAACAATTTGCTCCCCCCGCAATGTATTCTGGAAATCACTCCATATCAGTTTATAGAGATAACTCTTCTTTTTATACCTGTATGGTATTCATTGTGTTGATGTATTAAAGTTCATCAACCACTTGCCTAGGTATACATACATTTAGGCTGTTTCCTATAGAGCCAATATTTTCCAATATTTAGACAATTTTCCAATATCATTTTATAAACTATGCTCCATTTAAAATACTTGTGCATATATACTTTCATATTGTGACTGATTCTTTTCTTCAGTGTAAGTTGTTATCAGTAGAATTGTCAAATCAAGAATTAATACACATATAGTTTAATTAGATATTATCAAATTTTTCCATATATGTTGTATCAGTTTGTATTTTTACTACAATATATGAGAGTACCAATTTCTGAACAACCTCAATAGCATTTTGTGTTGTTTTATTTAATATCTGCCACTATGATAGGTGAAAATTAGTGAGAGTATAATTTTAGTTTGATTTTTCTTATTATGACTAAAATTGAAGACTATTTCATGAATTGGAGTCATTTTTCATATCTGTTTTTTGAATTGTCTGTTCATGTAGTTTGCCCATTTTATATCTTCTATCAGATATTTTCCTAAATTTTTAAGATATCTTATTTATTAAGAATATTAGATTTTTACCTGTTATATATATTACAATTATTTTCTCCCCCATTCAATTGCTTTGTCCATTTTTTAATGCTAAATTTAAAAATGTGGCTAAATTTATCAATTTTTCTCTTACATCTGGAATTTAGGTTGTAATTAGAAAAGTATTTTGTACATGCAGGTTAAAATAAATTTATTCTTGTTTCCTTTTAATATTTACATAGTATATACTTTTTCACTTTTAGACTTCTGATCCAGATTGTTGCTGAAAAGCAATAATTTAGTTTTTTTCTCAATATTGTTATCTTCTACTTAATCTTATCTTTTAATTAATTGTCTGAGAATAATGTTCCAAAATGCCACCTTTCTGTCAATGATTTAAAATGTCATAATTAGCATACTGAAGCTACATAAGTACTTGTATCTATTTCTGGACTTTGTATTTACTTCCATTTGTCTATTCACAAACTGGTACCACGTGGTTCTTAATTATAGAGGCTTTATAATGTTTTAATGTGTGGTAAAGTTAATTCTCACTCATGACTGTATAAATAGATAATTTTTATAGGTAAAATATTTTTATATTGTAAGATGTAATCAACTAAGTAAATACTTGAAATGTATAAGACAGTAGGTAAAATATATATATATATATATATATATTTTT
>NW_007248420.1:230658-315077 GCF_000164805.1 Carlito syrichta
GGTGCGCGCTACCACACCTGGCTGAATTTTTGATTTACTGTAGAGATGAGGTCTCACCAAGTTGCCCAGGCGGGTCTCAAAACCGTGGGCTCAGGCAATCCACTCACCTCAGCCTCCCAAAGGCGCGGGATTACAGGCTGAGCCACTGAACCCGGTGGTAAAATATATTAAAGCAATTAAATAATTTTTAAAAATAAATGTCATAAACAAACAAAAATATATAAATGGCCATTAAAGAAATAAAAACATTCACTATCACTACTAATCAACTATATTAAAATTAAAACATGAATTAAATGCATGCTCTCATTTATTAAATTAGAAAATATTTTGAAATGATATTTTCCAGTGTTGTCAAGTGCTCAGGGTAGGTGTCATTTTTAAATGCTGCTAGTGCAAGAATAAATTGACCAAACCTATTGAATATAGTGAAAGTATTAATACACTGAAGAATTCAGACCACTCTTCAGTGATTTAACCTGATATTCTTGAATTAGATACAGGATGTTTTGTGCTATTGATTGTAACAGTAAAAAAATGGAAACAATGTATATGTTCAAAAAGAAACTAGATAAATAAATTAGACTATGTTCACATACTAAAATGCTAAGTTCCACCAGTAAATTAAATTTTAGAATACTTTAATGGCTTAAAAATACATTTGCAATATAATAAAAGTAATATAAAAAGCTAATAGTATTATAGAACATAGAGTTTGATCATAATTTTTTTAAAAAGGAGCATGAATATCTAATAATAAAAAATGTGTGTGCATATGGACATATATTTACGTATACATACATACACACTCATGTATATATTTTCTTGTGTGTGTTTATATATGAGTCAGTCTTGCCTTCGCTTTTTCCCTCACTTCCTATTTCAGTTCTGTTGGAGTTCCTATAGGCTTGCTCCTACTCCATTGTTCAACATTTTTATGATTATCACCACCTGTTTTACCCTTTCCTCTTCAGGTTTCATCTCTCTAAGGAATTCAGTCCTGGTGTGCCCTATTTTCTTAAGACTCCATAATTCATTTCAGCATATATTTAGATCTTAAAAGTTAAAGCCATAAGATACAAATTTTATTTGTATGCTACTGTTGACTAGATCAATTTGCCAATGGAGGAAGAAATAAAAAGGGGATATTAAATGTTCGACATGAATTGATGTAGAAAGGAAGCAAGTAGGTAATTCTCCTAAAAAGTAAACCTAAAAAGTATAAGGAAGATAGACAGCCTAGTATCCAGACTCACTATCCACAAAGATATGAAAAATCACACTTTTCTGTTTTTCTCAGAAGTAAAGCAGTTCTTGCAAATGACAGGATTTTTTTAAAGACTGTTTTCTACTTCACTCCCCTTACAGTATACCGGAGCAAGTCTTTTTTTAGCAAGTTTTGTTCATCTTGGTTTTGATTTTTTTCCCCCATAAAAGTACCTGGAGCATTTCTGCTGATAAGGTGAGGTAAAAGATTTTTTAAAAAGTGCCTGGAGAATTGTAAAGTGTATTCATGTGCCCTTCAAAGTGAGAAAGGAAAACAGAATACCATCTTCCCCCACTCTCCCTCTATTTCTATGTAACCTAGATATATACATGCTCTATTAAAGTCAGTTTTCTTTTCTAGAGAGAATAACACTTAAATTACCACCAACCATAAAAAGAACAGTGTGTTTAAAAGATTGCCTGCTAGAGAACAATCTAATTAAAATAATTATATCAAAATCTCTGGAGGAGGAGACTGAAAATCCCTAGTAGTCTTACTTAAAAAAAAAAAAAAAAAGAATGCTTCTACACTGCTGGTGGGAATGCAGACTAGTGCAACCTCTTTGGAAGACAGTGTAGAGATTTCTGAAAGAACTAGAAATTGACCTTCCACATGGTACACACAATTCCCTTATTGGGAATATACCCGGATCCACTCAAGTCAGTCTACCAAAAAGATACCTACACATGCATGTTTGTTGCAGCTCTATTCACAATAGCAAAAACATAGAACCAACCATGCTGCCCATCAAAGCTGGACTGTGTTTAAAAAATTGTGGTATATATACACAATGGAATATTGTACAGTCATAAGAAGGACAAACATATGGACTTTGCAACAACTTGGATGGATTTAAAGTCTATCATACTCAGTGATCTATCACAGAAACAAAGAACAGAGTACCATATCTTCTCACTCACAAACAGACCTTAAACAATTTTCATAAGAAAGGGATTGGCAGTAGGTGGAAAACTGCCAGAGGAGGAGAAGTGGGATTGGCAGTTGAGGGAAACTGTCAGGGAAGGGAGGGGCACACCTCATCAACAGGGGTATGTGCATAAGGATCATTTGTATCCCTAACCCTGAATTGTACCCCACATCTTTAAAATAAAGGAAAAATATCCAAATGTCAGAGACCAAAAGCAGAAATAGTAAGTGGGCAAGTATTTAGGAAAAAGTTCCACTGACCATCTAAGAGTGAAGGAATTTGACAATAAGATAAGAGTGAAGGAATTTGACAATAAGAATTGGGACCAAAGTGTAAAATTGTATATGTCCCTTGAGTCCATTAAAATCACAATACTTCAACTTTCTCCTTTTTAATTCTTTTTTTTACCAGCTTAGATATCATGTTGTTATTTCAAAAATAATTTCCCCAAGTCTCTACTGTCTCAGGTCTTCTTTCTCTTCATTATTCCCATCTGACAAAACTCACCTTGAATGATTCTACCCAGCCACCTTCTCTAAATCTACACAAAAGTAGCTAATCACCTCTAGAAACTGTCATATAAAAAAAAATGTTCTATTCCCTATCAGAAAACATAAATGAACAAGCATTAATGTCAAAAAATCAATGGATGGTACAATTCTTGCCACTTCCTCTGCCCCACCTCTCATCAGCAACAATGTATTTACTTTCTCAATATTTCTCAAAATTCACTTTTTAACTTTTCTACCATGGCCACTCTAGGCCAAGCTATCATCATCTCTCATAAGTACCTGCTTACTATGTTCATTTTCTCTCCTCCCTATCTTCCTTTCCTCTGCCTCTCCCTCTTCTTCCTCTTCTCCCTCTCCTCTTCCTCTCTCTCTGTTTTACACACACACACACACACACACACACCATTTTCTTTTATTGGCTTCCCATTACACTTAAGATTAAGGTAAGGCTCCATTTAAAAAGGACCTGTATATTTTGGCCCTTACCCATTTCTCCATATAAAATTTGCTTACAACACAGGACATTTATAAATATGTATTCTTTTTATTTGAAATATTCTTTCCCTACTTTACTTTGTCAACTCCTTTTCATTCATCAGAAATCAACAAAACCAATTTACCATGATTGTAATTTCGTATTTTATTTGTGTTTGTTTGATTAAAATCTACTCCATTCCCAAGATGACATTATATACTAATATAAATATAAAAATTTTAAAAATCTGAAAAAGGATATAAGTGCCTATACAGTATAAAGATGGGGAATGTAATCTTAAAGAAGTTAAAGAAAGAAAACAATATTTTTAGCATATAACATTCAAATTTAGGCAGCAAGATAACATAAAGTCAAAGATCAGCAGTTGTTTGGGAAACAATATTTATAATACAGATAATTTAGTGAAAAAGGTAAGCTCTGTAATATATATATAATGTAATATAATATTTTCTCAGTCAAATTGACAAAAATGGGACTAAAACAAACAGAAAAATCCATAATACATAAATAGGCAAAAGAAACAATGAAAGTCGAACCTCCATACTTCCAATGAAAGCAGACTGGATAAAGAAAATGTAGTATATATGCACAATGGAATATTACACAGCCATAAGGAAGGAAAAACCGTCCATTCACAGCAAATTGGATGAACTTGGAGAAAATCATACTCAGTGACCTATCACATAAGCAATCAAGCAAAAAAAATCTGAATACCACATGTTCTCATTCATAAGCAGGACCTGAACATTAATCACAATAGCACAAGGGAGAGATTGGCAGTCACGAGAGACTGCCAAGGGAGTCGGGGGGTGGGGCATGTAACAAAACAACGGATACCTGGTGTTAAAATAGGGGAAGTGAAAACCAGTAGGAGGCCCAAACTTTACCCGCATGTAGATTTCTTATGTACTTAATCCTCACTGGTACCCTACACTTCTGTGATACAATAATGAGAAAAAAAAAGGCAAATTCAAGTAACCAAAATCATAAGGAAAAGCAAGATACTTAAACACCCCATTAATCAGAGAAACACAAATTAAGTAGCAATAAGAAATATTTGTATGCATTGGCCTGGCTCAAGTCTTAAAATGTGATAGCATAAAGTGTTCTATGGAATATGGACAGTATACTCTCATACATCATTGAAGAAAATATGAATTATTATTACTCTATTGTAATTAATATGGAAGCAACTATTAAATTTAAAAATTAAAAGATTCTTTTACCCAATAAGTCGATTCTTCAACATCTATGCCATACTAATAATTAAACATTTGAGGAGATATGTACAATAATGCAACTTTTTCAGAGTAGGAAAAACTGACTATAATGTGGATACTAAATATTTGAGGCTGAATAAATTACTTTATATTCACAAGATAAACTATTATGCATTGAATAGTCTATTAAATCATTTATATTAAATAGACAAATTATAGACAGAATGATTTATGTCTAGCTTAACTGAACTAGAAAACTTTCCATGAATTACTGTTAAGAGAAAAGAACATAATGTAGAAACTGAAATGTCATATTTTTGTAAATCAAAAATACAAATCTTCTAACAGATTTATAAAGGCAGAAGAAAAAAACACTTTAAAAATGTGAGGTGTTTTTTAGCATAGATTTCTAATATTGAGGGCGTGGGTAGAGGATGTGTCAAGACCAAGCTAATAAGTAAACTATAATATACAGTTTCAATTAAAAAAAGATAAGTAAGATAAGTAAACCGGGCTCGGTGGCTCAGCCTGTAATCCCGCGCCTTTGGGAGGCTGAGGTGAGTGGATTGCCTGAGCCCGCGGGTTTGAGACCTCATCTCTACAATAAATAAAAAAATCAGCCGGGCGTGACAGCACACGCCTGTAATTCCGGCTACTTGGAAGGCTGAGGCGGAAGGATCGCCGGAGCCCAGCAGGTCGAGGCTGCGGTGGCCGGGAGCGGCCACTGCACTCCAGTCTGGGCGACAGAGTGAGACTCCAACTCAAAAAAAAAAAAAAAAAGATAACTAAATACAACTTTTAAAAAAATATTATACAGGATTTGGTAATGTTCAGATATTTTCTAAATGCTTATGTATGTGGGCAAAATGCTAATAATATTAAACAAGAAAGAAGAAATATGCTTGAATATAATATAATCTTTATTTTTCTGTTAAGTTGTATTTACCTCTGAGCATAAAAGTCATAGTGTCCATCGTTTGCCTCCCAAACTGCAAGAACATAAACAATGTTTCAGCCATTTTTCCCCCTGAAGTATCCTAAACAGTCCATTATGCACAAATCTCTGTTTTTGAATATATTTTTTCATCAACTTCGTTTAGTAATATTTGTCAAATACCTACTGAAAAGGCACAGCTTCAGGAGCTGAGGACATAGAAATAAATAAAGTGTATAGAGATACTTTATAATAAAATAAATGCAAATTAAAACGAAATAAGAAGGCAGAAGATAATCCAGAATAAATCAAATATAAACCAAATTGAAAAAAAACTGCCCAAATAATTTTTTTTAAAGATGATAGATATAGAAAACATGACTTAATAAGTTGACGATGCTGCAGAAGAAACACAACAAATAGAAGAGCAAATGTATTCCTGAATAAAAGTTAAGAAAGTTTTCCTGAAACAAAAACCTAAGTATGCCAATAGGAAAAAAAAAAACACCATATTGTTGGAAAAATTAGCACAAAACAATCAATATCAAGTTCTAGCCTAGTGAGGTTCCAAAAAAATATAAGCATTCAAGAAATAACACCAAATCACTTATAAGAAGTAGAGAGAAAGAAAGAGTACAATGTCCTAAGATTTGTCCAGGACAATTTTTAATACTAGAAGGCAGGAATAAATGACTTCAAGTTCTGAGGATGAAGATACAATCCAAAAATGTAATACACAGCTAAGTAATGTTGCAAATACAAGCCCAACAGAAAGATAACCTCAAACACACAAGAACTGCAGAAATCTTATCCTTTATAAAGCAAAAACAAAAAGAAATTATTAAATAATCCAAAACACTTGCCGAGATCTCGTCAAATAAAAGCAACAAAATCAATACAAAGAACCCAGGGATGGAGAAAAGATGGTTAAAAGATTAGAAACAAAAATTAAGTCAGGTTAAAAACTGATTTATATTCATGGCCACATAAAATGAAATCAGTTGTAACAAGTATGATTTCATAACCAAAGAAACTCTTAAAGGTGACTCTGCAGGAAATCATACTCCTTTCAGTGGAATTTTTTGTTTGCACCTACTCTAGGGTAATACTAGCCTATGTCCAGAGATTCAGAAAATTATATTGGTATCTTAAAATGTCTAGTCATAGGAACATGATAAATTACTTTTCACCTGGACTCGAGTTAGTATAATCTATTCCTCAAACTAAATGTTACTCTACAGGGAATAACACTATAGGAACCACTATCAACTAAAGGAATAAATAATTTTTAACATGTAAGTTCTAGATGCTATTTATGAGTACAGTAGGTAAGTAGGAAGCAAAGATAACATCTTATTTTCTCTCTTCTCTTTACCTTTTGCTCTAGGTAAGATGTGCCTGGGATTGAATGTCAGCTGCTCTAGTGAATGGCTTTGGTCAAAAATAAATATGATATCATTTACCAAACTTTGGACAACTATGGGTCCTCAAGAATTCTCATTTTACTGGGTAAAGCTAATAAGCAGGGTAGGATTGCAAAAAAACAAAAAGGTAGATCAGTATTTAAAGTTAGCTATCAATTTTTGAAGAGAAATAGAAGAGGTATTCATGTTGGCTCACCAGAATTCATTATAATAAACTATAAACAAAGCTTGCTTCCATAAAAGAGACTGGAGAATTAGAGAATGGGAAGAAAGAAATTGTTTTCATTATGTATAATTTTATATTTTCCATTATTTACTCTGTATATATTAACTGCTTAAGTAAACTTATAATTTTTAAGTAACCTGAGCAAGTAGTAAGCGTGTGCTTTGAAAGAATCACTAAAATTTGTAAACCTATCATCAAGTTAACAAAAGAAAGAAGAAAACAAAAACAAATATATTACTACTGATCACGTGGATATTTAAAAGATAATAAAGGAATATTATGAACAACTCCATCCACAAATTTGATAGATGAAATGAACTAATTCCTTAAAAAAAAAACTCACCAAAACTGACACAAGGAGAAATAATCTGAATAGATCTATAACTACAAAATGAATTGATTTAATAGTGAATAAACTTTCAAAGAAGAAAACAAGAGGACAAATGATTCATCAATAAAATTGATGTTTAAGAAATAAATAATATTAATTCTTTACAATATCTTCCATAACATAGAAGCAAAAAAGAAGTCATCTTGACTCTTTATATGAAATCAGCTTTACTGTAATGTCAAATACAGATAAAGACATCACAAGGAAGGAAAACTATGGATCAGTATTTCTTATGAACACAGATGTAAAAATTCTCAACAAAATGTTAGCAAACAGTAAATCAAATCCAACAATGTGCAAAAATAATTATTCACCATGAGCATGTAAGGTTTTTTTTTCCAGTGTGCAAGCCTTATTCAATATTTGAAAATCATTTAATGTAATCTATCACATTGACAGGCTAAAGAATAAAAAGCTTGGGGGGGTGGGAAAAATAATAAAAATATTATTACATCAATTGATACAGAAAAACATTTGGCAGCATTCAACACCTATTCATTTTAAAAAAACTCTAAGCAGACTATGAAAAGAGAGATTCCTCAACTTGATAAATAATATTTACCCAAAACCTGTAGCTAGTATTATATTTAATGGTGAGAAGATAGATATTAACCCCCTAATATCAGGTACAAGATATATATCTTCTCTCATCACTCTTATTCAAATTGTACTGGAAGTTCTAGTGAATGCAATAAAACAAGATAAGAATAGAAGAGAAAAGGTAAATAAATTGGGAAGGAAGCAATAAAACTGTCTTTATTTACAGATGATACGTTTGTCAATGCAGAAAATCCCTAAAAATTAAAAAAAAATGCCTCTTGAAACTAACATATGAGTATAACAAATTTACAGAATGCAAGTTAATAAAGTTAATATAGAAAAGTAATTTGCTTTCTTACATAGCAGCAATAAACGATTGGAGTATGAAATTTAAAACAAAATAGCATTTGCATTAACATAAAATGAAAACATGTACAAATCTATCAAAACGTACAAAATGTATAAGTTATTCTGAAAAAGTTATCAAAAATATAAGCGATTGGAGGGAAATTCTGTTTATGAATTATGAATTATATTGTCAAGATGTCAATTATCTTCCAATGTATAATTATTTATAGAATTTCAACTAGAAATCACAGCAAACTGTTTTGTGGCACTTAACCAGCTGATTTTAAACTTTACATGGAAAGGCAAACATCCCAGTATAGACAATGAAATATTGAAGAAAGATGAAGATGACATTACCTGGTTTCAAGACTTACAAAAACCTACAACAAACAAGAAAGCATAGCATTGCTGAAAGAATAGACAAATAGATTAATGGTACAGAACAGGATGTAGACCCATGCAAATGTAGTCAACTGATTTCGACCAACAGCAAAGGCAAGTCAATCTCTATTGAAAGAACAGTCTTTTCAAAATGTAGTGCTGTAACAATTGGATATATATGTGCCCCCAAAAATCTACACACAGACCTCGTTTCATTCACAAAAATTAATTCAAAATAAATCATAAACAATTAAAATGAAAAAGTAAATTTCTAGAAGATAACATGTGAGAATAATCTAGTAGCCTTGGATTTGGCAATGAATTTTTAAATACTAAACCAAAAGTACATGCCCTGGGAATAAAAATGGTAAGTTAGACTTTTTAAAATTAAAAACTTCTGTTTTATTAAAATCACTGTTAAATGAATGAAAAGTGAATCACAGACTGACAGAAAGTCTTTGTAAATACATCTGATAAAACACCTGTATCGAAAATATACAGGAACCTTTTAAAACTCAACAATGAGAAAACAAATAATTCAAAAATAAGCAAAAGATCTGAACAGATACCTCAACAAAGATACACAGTTGTCAAATAAGCATATAAATAGATGCTCAACATTTTTCCATCAGAAAACTGCAAATGAAAACAATAATAAGATACTACTACACAGTTATTAACATAGACAAAACCCCAAATCTGACAATTCCAAACGCTAGAAAGCATGGAGAGCAACAGAAACCATGATTCATTTCTGGGGAAAATGCAAAATGGTACATTCACTTTGGAAAATGGTTTGGCAGTTGCTTACAAAAATAAATGCACCTTATCATACGATCCATCAGTTATACTCCTAGATATTTGCCTAATTTAATTGAAAACTTATGGTCCACACATGCGCGCACGCGCGCGCGCACACACACACACACACACACACACACACACACACACACACACAAACCCTGCACAAGAATGGTTATAGCAGCTGTATTTATAATCACTGATACCGAAAGCAACCAAGATAGTCTTCAATAAGTGAATATATACACAAACTGTGGTACCACTGTAAAATTAAATATTGTTCAGCGAAATAAAGAAATGAGGTATAAGTCACAGACAAACATGGAGAAGCCTGAAATGCATATTGCTAATTGAAAAAAGCCTGTGTGGAAAGTCTACAGACTTTATAATTCTAATTATATGATATTTTAGAAAAGATAAAACTATAAAGGCAGTAAAGAGATAGTGGTTCCAGGAGTCCAAGGAAGAAGGGAGGGATACATAAATGAAATACAATGAATTTTTAAGGCAGTGAAACTATTAAGTACAATATTGTAATAGTGGGTATATAGCATTGTGTATTGGTCAAAACACAAAAAAATTTTGCAACACACAGAGTGAAACTTAATATATATCTTTACAAATACATCTGATCAATTATTTAGAAGGTCAAGGCATCCAAAGAAAGAATGTAAACCCTAGACCATGAAGAGAAAATCTAATTGTATTGCAAATGTGTAAAACAACCTCACTGAAGGGGGTAAGAAAAAAGTGCAGACCTACTTAAGTTGGTATATGAATGGAGTTTGTTAGACTAAAGGCAAAAGAAGTTGAGCATAAATCCTGGAATTTAGTTAATAAAATTTTTTTTTTTTGGACAGGCTCAGTGGCTCAGCCTGTAATCCTGCGCTTTGGGAGGCCGAGGCGAGTGAATTGCCTGAGCCCGAGGGTTCAAGACCCGCCTGGGCAACTTGGCGAGACCTCATCTTTACAATAAATCAAAAAAATTAGCCGGGCGTGGTAGGGCGCGCCTGCAGTTCCAGCCTCTTGGAAGGCTGAGGTGGAAGGATCGCCGGAGCCCAGCAGGTCGAGGCTCCGGTGGCCGGGAGTGGTCACTGCACTCCAGTCTGGGCGACTGAGTGAGACTCCAACTCAAAAAAAAAAGAAAAAAGAAAAAATCTTCTACACAGGTAGTGGTTAATAATTCTGATATTGTTGTACATCTATACTTGAATTGAACAATTAAGTAATTGTTACTTCAATCTGCATGGCAGATGGTGGAAACCAAATTTCTCACTGTTAGAATGAAAATTTACAAATGAGCAAGGGGAGAATACTCAAATAATCCATGTAATAATGAGATAGAAACCGGGCTCGGTGGCTCAGCCTGTAATCCCATGCCTTTGGGAGGCTGAGGTGAGTGGATTGTCTGAGGCTGCGGGTTCGAGACCCGCCTGGGCAGCAAGACCTCATCTCTACAAAAAAATCAAAAAATCAGCCGGGCGTGGTAGTGCGTGCCCGTAATTCCGGCTACTCGGAAGGCTGAGGCGGAAGGATCGCCGGAGCCCAGCAGGTCGGGGCTGCGGTGGCCGGGAGCAGCCACTGCACTCCAGTCTGGGTGACAGAGTGAGACAGGTGATCCTCCTGAACCAAGCAGCAGTCACCACTGGCATGTGCCATCATGCCTGGCAAGTATTTTGATTTTTTTTTTTTTGTAGAGATGAGGTCTTACTATGTTGCCCAGGCTGGTCTTGAACTCCTAGGCTCAAGCAATCCTCCTGCCTCAGCCTCCCAAATTGCTATTACAGGTGTGAGCCATCATGCTCAGCCAAGAACTCATGCTTAACTTAACACAGATACAGATGCTTACATACAGAAATGTTTATAGATGTGCATATATGTGGTTTAATATATATGCAAATATCTTTTGCTCTAACAAGTGCCTAAAAGAAACAGCATCTCAGTAGCAGAAAGGACAGCTAGCACCCAGATGTTGTTTTTAAATATCATACACCAGTAAGAAGTTTCTAAAGTCTTGGGAAAAATAACTGATTCTAACCCTAGACAGAAAGTATACTTGATAAACCTGTGCCAATCATATCTCTGATAAGGGATTGATATGAAAGTATATACAGATCTCACATAACTCAAAAGCCATAAAACCAAATAATGCAATTTTAGAATGGGCAAAAGACCTGAATAGATACTTCTTCAGGAAGGTATACAGATGTTCAACAGGTATAAGAAAAGGTGCTCAATGTCACCAACCATCAGCGAAATGCAAATCAAAACCACAATGAGATATAACCACCCACCTGTTAGAATGGCTACTATAAAAAGAAATTGGCAAGTGTTGATGAGTATGTAAAAACAAAAAGAAAACTTTGTACACTATTGGTGGGAAAGCCAATTAAAATAGCCAATACAGAAGACGGTATAGAGGTTTCTCAAAGAATGTGAAAGAGAACTATCATGTGATATAAGCAATTCTACTCCTGGATATATACACAAAAATATCAAAATCCGTATCTTAAAGAGATTTTCTCAATTCCTATGTTCATTGTAGCATTATTTATGATAACAAAGGCATGGAAACAACTTAAATGTTCATTAACAGATCTATGGATAGAGAAAATGTGGTATATACATATGATAGAATATTATTCAGCCTTAACAATAAAGAAAATCCTGCCATTTGCTACAGCATAGATACCCTTGGAGGATTTTATGCTAAGTGAACTAAAACAGACAAAGAAAAAATACTGCATAATCCAGTTTATGTTAGGAGTGAGACTCCAACTCAAAAGAAAAAAAAGAGTACAGATTATCAGTTATGCAAGAAGAGAAGCTCTAGAGATCAACTGTATAGCATAGAGCATACAGTCAACAATACTAACTGTATACAAAAAAATTTTGTTGAGGCAAGATATATTTATTATGTACAACTTTTTTGTATGCCATTCAAATTTCAATTTTTATTTTATTATAAAGTTGTAGAGTACAAGCGAGGATTTACAACATAAGTAAGTTGCATGAAGGTGAAGTTTGGGCTTGTAATTGGCCCTCTTTCCCCCAGATAGTGGACCTGGTACCCAGTGTGTGCCATTTGCTTCCCCCCTCCCCTTCCTTCATTTCCCCAGCTGAGACCAGGATCTGCCAATCCCACACTTGTGCTCATGTTACTGGTGATTACAGCCTGATTATGAGTGAGAACATGTGGTATTCAGTTATTTGCTTCTGATAGTTCATGCAGTATAATGGTCTCCAGTTCCATCCAAGTTACTATGAAGGCCCTGATTGTGTTCTTTTTCTGTGGCTGCATAATATTCCAACATGTATGTATATGTACCACATTTTCTTTATCCAGTCAACTTTAAATAGTTTTTGCTACTCTGAATAGTGCTTCAATGAACATACTTGTGCAGGTGTCCTTTTGGTAGAGCAATTAATGCTCCTCTTGGTATATTCCCAGAAGAGAGATTGCTGGATTATAATGGAAGCTAAGTGGTGCTGGGAAAACTGGTTAGCCACATGCAGGAGAATGAAAGTAGACCCCTACCTATTACCGTATACAGAAAATTAACTCAAAATTGATTAAGGATTTAAATGTAGAACCTCAAACTATGAGAATATTAGAAGATAACTTGAGGAACACTCTCCTGGACATCAGAGTAAGCAAAGAATTCATGGCCAAGTCCTCAAAAGGAAATGCAACAAAAGTTAAGGTTGATAAGTGGGACCTATCAAACTGAACACTTCTTACACAGCAAAAGAAACCATCCAGAAAGTAAAGACACAACACATAGAAAGGGAAAAAAATATATACAAGCTAGGCATCTGACAAAGACATAACATCCAGAATCTGCAAGGACCTCAAATGAAATGACAGAAAAAAAGAAAAAAACATTAAAAATTGATCAAAAGACATGAACAGACACTTCTCAAAAAAAGATATTCAAACTACCAACAAACATATTTTTAAAATGTTCAGCCTCACTGATCATTAGAGAAACACAAATCAAAACTGCAGGGAGATACCACCTAACACCAGTAAGAATGACTATCATTAAAAAGTCAAAAAACAACAGGTGCTGGTGAAGCTTTGGATAAAAGAGACTGCTTCTACGTTGTAGGTGAGAATGTAAGCTACTTCAACCTTTGTAGAAAGCAGTGTGGCAATATCTTAGATTTCAATTTAAAAATATACTTTAAAAAGAGCATGACAAATCTTGTAGAGCCTGGAATTTAAGAAGTGTTAAAAAAAACTCAGATGCATATTGATGGGAGTATGTCAAAGGAGGACAGAAGCCAACTAAAAGAGATTTCAACAGCCTAAACTGGACTAATTTGAGCAAGAAAATAGTGAAAGTATTACTGGATTAAAATTTAAGTATAAAATAAATACTCAGCCGGGCTCGGTGGCTCAGCCTGTAATCCCGCGCCTTTGGGGGGCTGAGGTGAGTAGATTGCCTGAGCCCGCGGGTTCGAGACCCGCCTGGGTGGCGAGACCTCATCTCTACAATAAATAAAAAAAATCACCCGGGGTGGTAGCGCATGCCTGTAATTCCGGTTACTGGGAAGGCTGAGGCGGAAGGATCGCCGGAGCCCAGCAGGTCGAGGCTGCGGTGGCCAGGAGCGGCCACTGCACTCCAGTCTGGGTGACAGAGTGAGACTCCAACTCAAAAAAATAAAATAAATAAATAAATACTCATGAGTTTATACTGATATGAATAAGTGATTGAATAAAGCAATAAATGGGGGAGAAGAGACAAATCTCCAGTGAAGAGGAATTTCAAACAAATTATTTACTGGGAGTGCTGAAGAAACATAATTTCAAGCAATGTTAAGAGATGTTCGCTGTAATCAGAAGTGTCTGCACACTGATGGTAACCACTTTGAGCACCTCTTGTAACTGCAGAAGTCCAGGGGGACTTGTATTCATCTTACTGAGTATTACAAATTTAATACAGTTTTTTCTTTTTTAAAATGTGTAAAAAATGCACCCTAATGAAGGGGAAGCATAATTCCTTTCCTAAAATTATGTTGCACATAGTGACTTTCTTCTGAAAAGTATAATATGGGAGTAAGTTTATAATGGAGAAAACTGACAAATGCTACCTCAACCAGGTGAAAAAGATCAGCCTCAGCAATCAGAAATCATGTTGGTAATATGTGTCCTTGGTACAACATGATAAAAATGACACTTTATATCTGTGATCTTCCTACTGTAGACTCATAACCCCAGTCTAATCCTAAGAAAAACATCAGAAAGAGTTCAATAGAACATCCTACAATATACCTGACTTGTACTCCTTAAAATTGTCAAGGTCATCAAAAACAAGGAAAACAAGGAGTGTCTGAGAAACCCTCACATTCAAGAACAGCCTAAGAAGCACCACAACTAAATGCAATATGAAATCTTAGATAAGAAAAGGAAGCAGAAAAAGAACATTAGGTAAAAGCTAAAGTAATTCAAAAAGTATGAATTTTAGTTAATAATAATGTATCATCATTGGTTCATTACTGTAACATAGGTACCATGCTAATTATGCTAATATAAAATGTTAATAATGGGGAAACTGTATGTAGCTGAAGAGAAGTTACTCTTTATTACCTGCTCAAGTGTTCTGTGATATAAACTTATCATAAAATCAAAGTCTATTAATAAAAAATGAAAGATAAATATATCAAGGGAAGCAATCAACTGGTTGGAAAATAGTTTACTGTAGAATTTCAAGAAAGACTGAGGGTTCTAGGGCTCAAATAATTGATTTTTGGCATGATCAGGGAATGGGAGCTTCTTGAGGGTCACATAATCACTGGAATGTATAAACGATACACCAATAATTCATCTGTATTTTTATAAAAGTCTTTATATTTAATAAGAAGTCAATGAATTTTAAAAGACCAAGAAGAGCTAGATCCCTGCCACCCTTGGATATTGTCTCTGTCATTCACAGCCAAGCTCCATATATCCAGCACTAGACCCTTTCTGAGTTCATTACTTTTACCCCTGAATATTAGCTATTTCTACTGCCACTCCTGCCACAATGGACTATGTGCAGAGCCTGCCTGCTATGCTTTGAATATGTTCCCCAAAGTTCATGTGTTGGGAACTTAATCATCAATGTAACAGTGTTGAGAGATAGAACCTACCTTTAAGAGGTAATTAGAACATGAGGAATCTGTCCTCATGAATTGATTAATGTTGTTGTCATGGGAGTAGGTTCATTTTCTCAAGGATAGGTTTGTTATAAAAACAAATTTGGCCCTCTCTTGTTCCTTCTTGCCCTTGTACTCTCTTACCCATCCACATTTCACCATGGGGTGAGGCAAAAAGAAGGCCCTCACCAGTTACCAGTATCATGCTCTTGAACCTCACAGTCTTCAGAATTGTGAGCCAAATAAACTTCATATTGTATATAAATTACCTAGTCTCAAGAGTTCTGTTATAGTAACACAAGACAGAATAAGACATTGCCTCCTTGAGTCACCAGCTTCTGAATGATGTACTTTCGATTAGCTGTAGAGGGCTAAGAATTTTTTTCTGACTCCCATCTCTATGGGACTCTAATAGATAATTTTGTAAACACAAACATAACATTTATAGATACAGGAAAGCTATAAAAATGGCTATTAAGGTGGCTACTATGAAGAAAACTTCCCACTGAAAAAGAATAGGAACCACTAGATAGCCTCAATTTACTACTTTAAAATACATTTTAATACCAATTTTGGGAAGGTTGGTCATCTAAGATGTTGCTTTTTTAATATATAGTGATGAGAATCTATCACCTTCTCTCTAGGAGATATTCATAGCATTTTGTGGCCTCTGTAATGTGAACTGTCATGACATGAATTAGTATAACAATAAATTGACAACATAATTTTTCTTCACTGAGGATAACATAGTTTAGTTCATTAGTTGGAAAGTGCGCCACCATAATATAACAATATACTATAAAACAAATCTCCCACAAAAGCCTATAAGAAACAGTAACTGGAAGTACAAGTATCAAAGTAAGAAAATCAAGAAGAATGTATTGTGTATGGCTCTATAGAGTATATGGATAATGAGGAGAAGAAAGGTGATCTGGGTAAAAGATATTACTCCTCTCATCTCCCCTCCTCACTCTCTCTTTTTCTGTATCTCTCTCTCTCACACACACACACACACACACACACACACACACACACACACATCATGCTTTACACTTCTAGGGTTTGATAATATTTTGAAAAAATATTTTGCATAGTATTGTATCTTCTTATGGTCTAATTGGCAGGCCAGTTCCTTGGAGTCATACTTGAGTCCTAGAGAGAAAGAACTCTCCAGCTTCCATTTCCCTTTCAGAAAGAAGAAGTGATCATTTCTATACAGGATTTTTCCATTACTTCAATTTCAACCAAGGCTGGGGACCCTGTTTGGCCTTGGTCTAAATTATTCCCATAAAAGAACTCAGAAAACCAGCTAGGTACATCTCATTTTTTTCTTCCTTAGGACTTCAGTATTTCAACATCCCAAGTTTGTTTTCTTATTAGTAAAATGAAAACATAATCTTACTCTCATAGGACTATTATGCAAATTAAATAAATAATGCATGTAAAGGGCATGGTTCAGAATTTACTTCATATCCTGCTTCTTTCATTCAGAGCCTGACTCACCCTGTTGCAACTGTTAGTTTAGTTGTTAAGAATAAACTTTATTCTTGGCTTTGTTGTTGATCTTGCTTTTTTGTTTGTTTCCAATTTGCTTTCCTCTCGCCTTGACTCCTTCTTGCCTTCATCAAAACTACATTTCTGATTCTGTTTAAGTTTCTGTTTCTTTGTGCTTAATCACTGAATAGTGTCTATTGAAGGCTCACTACATAAGGTGCTTTGGGATGATTTTTAAATATAAAGCACAAGAGAATATTTTGCTATTATTATTTTTGTACTGTGTCTATTGTCTCACAGACTAATTACATCTTTAAAATGTATGTAAAATAAGGTAAATTTCTTCTCAATATGAGAATAAAACAGTTGCTAAAAGTCCATGGTCTGACTCTTCATATTTATTTATTTATTTTTTTGAGTTAGAGTCTCACTCTGTCACCCAGACTGGAATGCAGTGGCCGCTCCCGGCCACTGCAGCCTCGACCTGCTTGGCTCCGGCGATCCTTCCACCTCAGCCTTCCAAGTAGCTGGAACTTCAGGCGCATGCTACCACACCAGCCTAATTTTTTGATTTATTGTAGGGAATGAGGTCTTACCAAGTTGCCCAGGCGGGTCTCGAACCCGCGGGCTCAGGCAATCCACTCACCTCAGCCTCCCAAGGCGCGGGATTACAGGCTGAGCCACTAAGCCCGGCGACTCTTCATATTTTAAGTTAGCATTAAGCTGTGTCAATCACTCTAGTAAGAATTTTAGTAAGCTATAGTAACATATTTTAATCCTCACAATAATAAAAGTATTTGCGATTATAATCATCAATATTATTTTCCAACTTTTAAATTAAAATTTTAAGTATAAGGCAATCTATGCAAGAACACCGAATTAATTATTAGTAGAACTGGCATTCAAAACTGTATATAGGAGAAAATAAAGCAGTCTAAATGATGAAGTTACAAAATCTAAGTCTAAAGTTGTGTGTCCCTTTCATGAAACTTTTATCAAAGATGTAGAACCATAGTGCTGAGAATTCTAGGATCAATCCAAAAAGTAATATCTCTCATCTTACCGTGTGACTGCCTTCACAACATATAGCTAATGGTATGCCATTACAGCAGCAGGGACGGAGACAGTCAGCAGTAAATCTTTCCCTTTTACAGTTAGCTCTAGTTTAGAAAGATTTACTTTTATAATAGCTGTGAAGATCTCTAACTTATCAAACTCTACTCCTTTAATATCTTTCTCCCAAACCCTTTTTACAGTCTCTTATAGAAAGGACAAGTCCTAAAGGTCAAAACTAGAAGTACTTTCTTTGTAACTCTCAATGTGTTTTATTTTGACAAATTACTTTTATTGTCATAGCTCAGTTTTGTAATGTCCTTGATTTTACTGTAGAAAGTTTTTGTGAAATGAAATTAAAGTGACTTTTTTTTCCCTTTGGTTACAAATGTCTAATTTTAGTACTGGTTCTCTTGTTTACATAAACACAAGTCTCTTTGCTTGTACAGGCTGAATTCATTGGTCACAATCTCTTGGACTGGTATCAGATTAATTCTGATTCTATAACTTGAGCTGGATCAGATTGTTTGCCCTTCAGATAAGTGTCACTTCATTTAGAGATATAGGTTTGGAAAAGCAAAACAAACAAAAAACACCAGCCAGGAGAAAGGAAAATGTAGAGACAGAAGTTAAGGAATTCAGTTTAATCATACCTCCAAGTGATTTGCTGAAGCATGAGCAGGGCATGAAGAGGTGGAAACCAACCAGAGGAAACCAGAAAAGCGGCCTCACTTTTTACTTCATATCAAAGTATGTATGCTATGGGCTCAGGACATGCCCTGTTAGCTTTGCATCTTGGAAAGACAACTGATCTATTCTTCAGTGGAACTTATTTTTAATGAGAGTAACCAGTAGAAGGTCCAAGAAAGCCTAGCCTTGTTCAGAGTGACCAGGGTGTTGGCACACCAACCATGGTTAGATATTCATTGACTAGAACGCCACAGTAAAAAAATAAATGCTTGTTTTTTTCTAATATAGAGCATGGGAAACCATTCATCCACATACATTTTAACTTATACATTAAGTAATAAGTGTGAATGTCTATATTAAATAATCAAATTGTTTTAAATCTATGGCCTATAGTCTTTAAGTACTTTAGGAGACAGTAGTAACAAAAGACTGAATTTCTCATTACAAAGTGATATTTTCCTGGGAAGTTATAGTCCAATGGAAGGAGATTGTATCAAGAATACCTTAGCAAGACTCCAAGCATTAACAAGCATGTGGTTGATTATTAGTATTTATTTACTTTCTACTTTTTCTTATAGTGAGGATAAAAACACTCCTTAATTATTAATACATTTTTTGTTAACAAAATGGAAGAGATGGAACAACATAATAACACGGAGATTCTAAACAATAGGTAATGACAAAATATAAAATAATTTTATTATGACTAGGATAAAAATAACATTGTAACCTCAAAATGTCTAAATACTAAAAATAAACTAAAATAAATGTAGATAAAAAGTCAATATAATATTTTGACAATCTTATTCCTTCAGTTTTACTTAATGCAATATTCAATTTAAGAAAAAGCTGTATTCATTAAAAACAAAGTCCAAATGGATTGGCTTTTGGGAATTTAAAAGACTACGTCTTGGGACCAGTGCCAGGATGTCGACGGCATCGGTGCCAAAGCTGAAGCAGATCAGCCGAGTGGAGGCGAAGCACCGGGAACCCGGTTGGAGCCATAGGTATCATACCACGCTGTACGCCACCAACCCCGGGCAGCTCTTCAGTGGAATCCTCATGTGCTTCTCGGTGCTGTTGCAGATGCGCTTCGACGGGCTGCTGGGCTTCCCTGGGGGCTTCATGGACCTGCACTTCTGATCGCTGGAGGACAACCTGAACTGGATGCTGGGCCTGGGCCTGGGCTGCCTGCGCCGCACCTAGGCCAGCTACCAGATGGAGGACCCGCACCGCGCCTTGGCGCACCTGTACGCGCGGCAACTGATGCTGGAGCAGCTGCACATCGTGGGAATCAGTGGGGTACACTCGTGTGACTACGTTGCCTGGAGGTGCTGGGCCTCGTGCCAGTCCCGCTGTACACCCAGAAGGACCAAGTCGGAGGCTTACCCAACTTGCTGAGCAATGTCTTCATCAGCACAGCCAAGTACTAGCTCCTCTTCACCCTCAAGGTGATGCCAGAGGAGAAGCTGGCTGAGGCCTTGGCCGAGGCCACAGAGAAGCAGGAGGAGGCCCTGGAGAAGCTGCTTTCGGCTTTCTTCTGAGGTGGCTTGTGTGCCAGCCGCCACCCTCCCTGATTGTGTCCGTGGGCTGGGAAGACTTGGCCCTGAAATTCCTGTGGAAGTGTGGCTTATAGCGTGTTTCTGTGTTTGCACTCCCTTCTGACTGCCTGGGCGAGTGGGCATCTCAATCCCAATGTCTCAAGCAGTCATTAGGCAGTGGCCAGGCCAGCTGGGACCCAGTGCGTCCTCTTAAGTCGGTCAGTGGGCAGTCTGGGCACACTGGGTCTGGCTCTTCAGGCTCAGGGTGTTCTCGCCCACCCAAAGGCTCAAACCATCCTCTGTGTGCATTTCTGTGGGCTGATAAATGTCCACAGGGATGGGCATACAGCTCTGCACTCGGAAAACACGGTGGACTGTGGCAGGAGATGCCTTTAGGTCAGCTCACTCCTGCGTCCTTCCCCTAAGCCAACCCGGGGTCTAGAGCAAGGTTAGCTTGAGGGAGAATGTTATACTATTAATTTTGGTTGTTGTTGAATTGACTTTGTTCCATTTTCTCTTTCACAATGCATGAACTATGGGTGAGGTTTCAGAGTGTCTTTACCCCACTGTGGCTTGGTTCCCAAGGATAGTCAGGGCCTCAGGGGGCCCAGCCATGTATGGAGTTAAAGGAGAAAAAGACAATAAAATTGCTCCTCAAAAATAAAAGACTACATTTTACCCTTTTTTTCAAAGTTTCTAATTATAAAAGTTAATATGAATGCCTTAGGCCTTAGCCTGACACTTAAATCGGTGGATTAGTTTATAAATCACTTGGAGATGTAATTTGTTTAATTATTCTGTTTATAATTATGTTTATAAGCTTGGTGGTCAATATCCAATGAGAAATCTTTCACTTTCTTAATTCTAGGAAGTATGCAAGAGAAGACTAAAAGATATGTTTCAGGCAAAATTATGTAAAAGATGATATTACTGTCAGCAGACCTTCTAGAAATATGTTGCCTATAATTTGCTGGAATCAGACTACACACATGTACCTCTGAAGATACTACCCATTTAAAAAATAGTCTTCTACATCTGTGCCATTCATACATTATCTGATTGCCTTGGATTTTCTGCATGCCATTCACTTTTTTGCTTACTAGACTCTGGCATATCTATAATAATTCCACCCATTCATTGTCCCTTCTGTCTTTTTCAGCTTTCTTGACACAACCAAACATCCACTTTTCTGCATTGCCTCAGTACTTTCTATCTAACGATTCTAAGATACTTCAATAATACTTACTGATTCAGTCTACCTAATTATAGCATCTGCTGTTAGTAATTAACATAATGTGAATGTTTTGAAGGCAAGGTCTGAGACTGAAAAAAACATATACTGAGTTTGCTATGAACCAAGCCACGCTAAGCACTTTATGGTTATCACCTCATTTAGTCCTCACAACAAACCCATGATGTTAGCAATGATAGAATTTGCTCTTTGTAGAGGAAGAAATAAGTTTATACAGTATAATACAGGGCTGCTCAGGTATATCTGATTACAAAGTCTGTACCATTTACAGAGTGATATACTGGAAAACATGTAATTGGCTCCTGACATTGCTGAAAAGAAAGAAAGCAAGAAAAGAAAAAATATCCTCTTTCCCATTTCTACCATGCCCATACTTCTATTATGAACAATTTCAAGCTACCAAAATGGAAATATCACTGAATATGGACTCCAGAAGATTTGTTTGTATGAACTATCATGAGCTGGTACAAGCCGTCTTCAGCACATCACTACCTTTAACCTTACTTTTTTTCATAGATAGCTAGCTACAGCTACAGCTATAGATATAGATATAAAGATATAGATATAGATATAGATATATAGTTGTAACTCTGCCTCCTCTGCCAGACTTTTACTATGTATGCTTGGAATCAGGTAGGTGCCCAAAAAATATTTTTGAAGAAATGAGTTAATTAATTTATACTTATAAATCAACAAAAATGTGGCTAATGTGCAAAAATATTGATAAAATAATTTCTTGTAGTTTGACATTTTTAATCCCTGAAAAAGAATTGCTGAGAGTTAATCTCTTGGTGGTATAAATGAAATGCATTTTAAAATAAAAGAAGTAATATATATTACTTTCATAATTAATCAGATAGCTCAGCAATTATTGACTAATAATATCCATGTATTAATTAAAAAATCCCTACTCTTTCTCATATTTCTTCATACCTTCATGTCAATATATACAAATAGAATATGTCCATCAAATATCCATATTACTTTCATCATCAAAATTAAAATGTTTTCTGTAATATCTAAATTATTTAAATAAATCTAAATGCCTCCAATGAAGGGGTCACTAGATCAGGTCCTACCCTAGAAATTAACAGACTTTTAGCATGAATGGCATTTCCACATTTGTAAGAAAAAGCAGCTCAAAATTAATCAAATTATATTTAAGTTTGTGACACTTTTAAAGAAATATTTTCCATTAAAAGATTTCAATGTTCACTTTATACAAAACAAAGTCAACAATAGTCTTTCATTAAACCAAAAATATCAACATACTTTTCTGTTTCTTCATTCTCCCATACAAAACTTAATCTACTACATAAGTGTGAAGAAGTTTGTATTTTCTTTTGAAATTGATTTTGAAAATTTGGGTGATAAACTTTGAGATAAAAAGGCATTCTATGGAGATATGTCAGGTTTGGTACCACATCACAAAAAAGCAAATATTGCAATAAAGAGAGTCACTTGAATTTGGGAGTTTTATTAAATAAAATTGTTTTATATAATGGCATTATGTATAAGCAGTATCTACCTTAATTTAAAATACTTTATTGGCAAAACATTGAACATATTGGCAAAACATAGAAGTGCAGGATGATACTTGCTGACTGATCAAGTTGATGGCCGCTGAAAGTTGGAGTGACTGTGGCAAGTTTTTAAAATAGACAACAATAATGTTTGCCTCGAAGATGGACTCCTTCTTTCATAAAATATTTCTTTGTAGCATACAATACTGTCTGATAGCACTTTAGCCACAGTAGAACTTCTTTCAAAATTTGAGTCAATGTTCCGTTGCCATTTTAACCATTTCCACAGCATCTTCATCAAAAGTAGGTTCCATTGCTTTTGCTCATTCATAAGAAGCATTTCCTCATTCATTCAAGTTTGATCATGAGTTTACAGCAACCCGATCACACTTTGAGGCTTCAATTTTAATTCTAGTTATCCTCTGATTCTGTTATATCTGCAGTGACTTCCTCCACTGAAATCTCAATTTACTCTAAGCTATCTATGAAAGTCAGAATCAACTTCTTCTAAACTCTTGTTTATGCTGACATTTTGACCTCTTCCCATGAATTCCAAGTGTTCTGAATGGCAGCTGGAGTAGCAAATCTTTTCAGCAGATTTTCAATTGAAATCCAGATTCATCAAAGGAATCATTATCTATGGCAGCTATAGCTTTAAATGTATTTCTTAAAGAATCACTTAAAGGTTGAAGTTACTTAATTAGTTGGCTGCAGGATGAACACTGTGTTATCAGGCATGAAAGATGTTTAATCTCCTTAAACATCTTCATCAGAGCTTTTGGGTGACTAGGTGTATTGTCAATGAATAGTAATATTTTGATATTTTTTCTGAACAATATTCCTCAACAGTAAGCTGAAAATGTTCGATAAGCCACAGTATAAACAGATATGCTATGATCTAGGCTTTATTGCTCCATTTATAGAGCACAAGCAGAGTAGATTTAAAATAATTGTTAAGGGCCCTAAGATGTTTTAAATAATAATCATTGTCTTCAACTTAAAGTCACCAGCTTCATTAGCTTCTAACAAGAGTCAAACTGTCCCTTGAAGCTTTAAATATAAGTACTGACTTCTTCCCTTTAGTTGTGAAAGTCCTAGATGGTATCTTCCAATGAAAGGTTGTTTTGTCTACCTTGACAATCTGTTGTTTAGTGTAACCACCTTCATCAATGATCTTGGCTAGATCTTGTAACTAACTTTCTGCAGTTCCTACATTAACAATTGCTGCTTCATCCTGCACTTCTATGTTTTGGAAATGGTCTAATTTCTTAAACCTTATAAGCCAGTCTCTGGCAGCTGCAGATTTTTATAATGCAGCTTCCTCATCTCCCTCAGTCTTCATAAAATTGAGGAGAGTTACAGCCTTGCCCGGATTTAGTTTAAAGGAATGTTGTGGTTGGTGGGATCTTTTATTCAAATTCCTAAATTTTCTCCATATCAGCACTAAGGCTGTTTTGCTTTCTTATCATTTATGTTTTCACTTTTCATTTGCTTCAAAAACTTTTGCTCTGCATTCACAACTTGGGTAATTGGTCCAAGAGACCTTGTCTTTGACCTGTGTTAGCTTTTGACATGCCTTCCTTACTAAGCTTAATTATTTATGGTCTTTAAAGTGAGAGATGTGCAACTCCTTCTTTCATCTGAATACTTGGAGGCCATTTTAGGGTTATCATTTGACCTGATTTCAATGTTGTTGTGTCTCAGGAAATAAGAAGGTCTGAGGAGAGGCAGATAGACAAGGAAACAGTTGGTTAGTGGAGTAGTCAGAACACACACAACATTTATTGATTAAGTTCAACATCTCATATAGGCATGGTTCATGGTGAACCAAAACAATTACAATGGCAATATCAAAAAATCACAGCTCACCATAGCAAATATAATAATAATGAAAAAGTTTGAAATATTATGATAACTACCAAAATGTGCCACAGAGTCACAAAGTGAGCACATGCTGCTGGAAAAGTGATACTGATCGACTTGTTTGACACAGAGTGGCCACAAGCCTTCAATTTGGGAAAAAAACAAAACAAAACAACTTTCATACCAGAAAAGCATAATAAAGTGCAATAAAACAAAGTATTTCTGTATTTTTAATGAAAAAACTTCAAGAAAAGCAAGCTAAATTTGGAAGAGTTCTGTATTAAAGACCACTCTGGTCTAACGTTAAAATTATGATACTTTTTAGTACTTTGTCTTTATTTATTTTATCTTTATGTTGATTATTTGTTTTAATATTTCTATTTTATTCTTTGAAGATTCTCTACAACACTCATTAGTACATGGCCCTGAAGTGTTAATAAGTAATAAAAGCAAACTTAATACAAATAAATCATCTAGTAGCATAAGAAAATTAGTTGCCTTTAGCTAAATTTAAAGACTGCAGTATTAAGGAGAATCACTATTTATGGTGTGACCAGGACATCAACATTAGGAAACAATCAGAGTAAAATGACGGACAAGATGACCTGCAAACCCTTTTCCTTGACTAAGCTGTAGAATCCCACAGAATGACGCTATAATTACATAGGAAGTAATTGTCATGTATTTGCCAAGAAATTACATGGTTGACAGTACTCTCTGAAAATTGTTCTGCATTTCTACTGCCAACAGCTATGTTAGCAGAAAATGAAATTAGAAACAACCACAGGAGGTGTTTTCTACTCATTTAGAAAACTATTTCATTTAAGAAGTAAAATTTAATTTACAAGTAAATATTATAAAACTAAAAATAAAATGGAATGACTTAGAAATGTTCCTAAGAGTTATTGTTATTTGGTATAATGTTGGCTTTATGGAATAAACAAAGTCATTTACAACATCTCAAGCTAATTATATATCCTATTTTGCAAGTGTCAGTGCTATAAAGCCATCTTTTCCAGGTTATTCCTTACAAACAAATGAATGTCAGATTCCAATAGGCTACAATAAGAATAACTCTGTTTTAAAGCTTGCAACTCATTTTTCAAAATAATATAAAAGCTGTTTTTTTATTAATTGCAAGGGCTAATACTGTAAGCTAAGAATAGTTTTTCAATGTAAAATTATTCGCAAGTTAACAAATGAGTAGTTTTATGTTCTCATATTTTTTGGCATAAATGTGAAACTAAGAAACCAAGATCACCAACCCAACCCAAGAAAGCCTACAAATAATCATGATGCTAAATACTGCTGAAGCTCTTAGTTAGCAAGAAACTTGAGTTACTAATCACACAAACTTCGTGAAAATAAGTACTACTGGAACAGATCTCTTGCTAAATATATCTTATCTCTTAACGTTTAGCACTACTCTAAAATCTTACCTATTTAAAAGCAAAAAAGACTAATTTAAACACATTTTCAAGAACTTTTTAAGTTACATAATAAATTATTTTCTCTAGTCCATACAGTTAATTAATACAAAAGTGTGTCATGTTACCTACACGTATACATATATCATTTTCTGTTTATGCCAAAATATGGAATTGTGGCAACTGGAGAAGATATTCAGTGCCAAAGGAATCAAGTTCTTTACTCATATTTTAATTTATATTTTACTAACAACATTAGTTTTATTGCAAAATGTTAAGACTAAAACGCTCTGGACTATGGGGAATCAAAGTAGTAACTAAAATGCAAGGTACTATTAAAGCAGCTAACTTTTATTAAAGCAAACAGACATAAAGAAGACTATATATAAAAATATATACTTCCAATTTCATAAAATATATAAAAATTAATAATGCTGATTGCATCTAGAAAGAATTACTGAGTAGTTTGAAAAACAGCCTGGAGGTATAGTTAAATTTTATGAAATATAATTTTTAAATTTTAAATTTGATCTTGTATTTTATAAAGTATCTATTAAAAAATAAATTTAAAATGACAAATAAATATGCCCCTTTCTTTGATGAAAGGATTATAGAACTAGTATTAAAGACAAAAGTAAAAGACTATAAAATATAAAATAGAAGAAAATCATTCCTTGGGTTATAAGGAAAATTGATACTTCTCAATTTTCATAGCCTAACAGAAAGAAAAACAAATCTTCTAAGGGCACATAAGCAGTTTGAAAATGGGAACCTTGAAAAAAGAATGTGCCATGGAAGTCTAGACCCATATGGAACAAATATGAATGTGGGACATAAGTAAAGAAATGAATAGCACATGAATAACTCAAGAAAAGGGAGAAACAAGACTATCTCTCCCCCACATTCAAACATACACACACACATACACACTATTCTATGACTACTGGGGTATCGACTGGCTTATAATGAACTTATCAACTGATCCCCTCAGAGAAGTTTACCTTCAGTAGCCAATTTTGCTACGTGGAATCAATTCTTTGAAATAAGACTGATAAAAATTTAATTAATCTGATTCTTTTACCAGGAAATGTCAGATTCCAAAAGACCAGCTATGCTTTTGCCCTTGATTTCTGTGAAACAATCCTGTATAAAGCTTATGATTTACTCTAGGCTTCCTCAACTGGGATTCCATGGAAGAACTGAGCCCCAGTCAGTGCAGGACGGCTTCGTTTTATGTATGAATGAACTGCCTTCTCCTGTGCATAGAGAAAGGAAGTTGATAGTATTAACCTCCGGAGAACTGGGAAAGAGTCACGAAGTTCACTTTTTGTTTTCTGTGATTCACGGGAGAGGAATCCCACTGAGACAATGTTACATAAAGGAAGTACATTTTAATGTAAATGGTAAATTCAAAATAATTCTCTTTCAATTTCCAAGCACTTTGTGAAGATATGTGCGGACCACAAGATTTCTTTGAAATCAAGCTGTCTTTTTTTTCCTGTGCTTTCTGTTTCACATCACAGTTGCTTCACATTTCTTTTATCTGAAAACAATTCTGAAAAATTTTCTTTCACCTCCACGGTTTCACCTTGTCTCTCATGTCAGGTGTAGCTATTGGGATACTCTTTTCACACTTTGAGCTTTCCCAAAAGGGGAAGGGCCAAGATGGTTTATGGAAGACATAGCAAGATTGTCCTCTCAGAAACAAACACCTGTATAGATTTGCAGACACAGGGTTTTGAGAGTGGACCCGAAAACCCAAGCTGAGGTTTATCAGATGGGCACCTGGGGGATATGGAGGATGGACAGTTCCAAGCTCCTGACATATCTAGAAGTGACCCCACCATAAGTCCAGAAAAGAACTCTTGGAGATTCAAGGATAAGTGAAAGTGACTGCTCTTCTCTGCACACATTCTATTGTATGACCTTTTGGGACATTGGCTGCCTCATAATGATCTTATCAGCAGATCCTCTCAGACAAGTGAAACTCCAGTAGCCATTTTTTTGCTACATGGCACCAATTTTGCAACCCTGTGCAGTCCCAGCCAAGGGAGAGACAGCCTAGGCGCACTCCTCACTCCTACAACCCTCCTGCACCTACGGGGTGAAGAAGTTTGCCCTAAGTAGGGACAGAGGCACTGGTAGGGTCCATGTGGAGCCTGGGGGACACCACTTCTCAGGGAGCTCAATACCAGTGGCCACAAAAACCTCCCATGGAGAAGTTCTGCACCATGTGGGTGCTCTCCCTTTCCTCTCTCTCCAAAACCCAGCAAGGACAGTGCACCCACTTCAGGGTCGTTTCTCTTGTGCTAGCATCCGTTGTGACCCTGGCTCAGCACTGGAGACACAACTTTCCCTCAGGGGGCCGCCATCACTGCAATCGCATCTCCCACAAAGAAAGGTAGGAATGGAAAGTGGGGCACGTCTGCATGGTATAGCAGTTGTAGCCCCACCAAGCTACCGTCTTGAGGGTGGAGTATCAACTCTTCACCAATGGCAAAAGGAGTAGCCCCTCCAAGATGGGAGGAGGTCACTGACACCCCCTAAGAGTACCTGTACTAGAGTAGAGCCACTGAGCCCGTCCTGGCCACATGCCAGTTTTGCTGACAAGGTACAGGGCTCAGGAGGAGGCTGCCAGAACTCCCAAACATCGTAGAGCCTTGGTACCAGTGCTGAAGGGAGGGGAAAGTCTTCAAACTAGAGGAAAGAACCCACCCATCCCAGGAGACTTCACTGGTGAAGCAGTGCCAGATGGTTTCTCCCTGGTTCACCACCCTTCCTGCTACTGCTGCCCCTCCCACAGGCAAACCAGAGGTAGGAGGCCAGATTTTTTTAAAAATACACACACACACAACAAACAGCACTTCAGTAGTAGCGAGTTTATCTAATTTAAAAAACAACCAAATAAAAAGAGAAAAGTCTGTCCTCACAGATAAGGAAGAGAACTAAATCACCAGCACAGCCTTAATGAGTCATAACTTACAAAGGGCTTCCCAGATTCCAAGCAACGGAACTCATCCAGAATGACCTGTCCCTGAAAACAAACAGAATTCAGACTATGAATGGCAAAAACACTCAATGAAATCCACTGAAAGTGGACATTCAAATCATCCAAGCCATGAAAACTGCAGGAAGTGAAAGCTGATCTTGCCATTCTAAGACAGAACCAAACTGAACTTCTGAAAATTAAGATTTCTGTCCTGAAACTTTAAAACACAATAGTAAGTCTTAATAACAGAATTGACCAAGCATAGGAAAGAATCTTGAGCTTGAGGATCAAATTATTGAGCCAACCTGGTCTGAGAAAAGATTTAAGAATAATAAGCTAAGAGAAAAGACTTAAGAATAATGAGCAAAGCCTACAGGAGTTCTGGGATTCTGTAAAAAGAGAAAAATCTACAGCTGATGGCATCCCTGAGAAAGAAGGGGAAAGTAAGAACACAATAGAACAAGTTTTCAATAGGCTGTCTAAGAAAATTTCCCCTATCTTGCTAGAGAGGCAGCCATGCAGAGGCGAGAGATTCAGAAAGCTCCCATGAGATATCACACGAAACCATCCCTAAGGCACACAATAATCTGTCTCACCAAGGTGAGCAAGAAAGAAAAACTCTAAAGCCAGTTAGAGAAAAGGGACAGATCACCTACTAAAAAAGACTCATCAGAATCTCAGAAGACCTCTTAGTAGAAACCCTATAAGTCAGAAGGAACTGGGACCCCATCTTTAACATTCTTTGAAAGCAATTCTACCCAAGAATTTCCTACCCTGCCAAACTAAGCTTCATTATGAAGGAGAATTACAATCCTCCCCAGACATCTTAACCCTAAGAGAATATGCTACCTACAGACCAGACCTTCAAGAGATGCTTAAGTTCTATGCACAAAAACAAAAGAACCCATAACAAAAACATGGAATTTACAGATCATACAAATCAACCACAAAGCCTAAAAGACAAAACAGCTTCTTAATAGCAATATGACAGAAAAACTCCTACATAACTGTAATTAAAAATCAATTGTCTGAATGCACCACTCAAAGGTACAGAGTGGCAAATTGGATATAAAAGTATGATAGACTTTTCTGCCACCTTCAGGAAACCCATCTCACATGATAACTGCAGTGTCAAGGTAGAGGGCTGGAGAAAGATCTTCAAGGCAATTGGAAAACAGAAAAAAAAAAGAGTATGAGTAGCTATTCTTATATGAGACAAAACAGATTTTAAATCAATAAAAATTTAAAAGAACTTTACATAATGATAAAATGCTCAATCCATCAACAACAACAACAAAAATCTATCTTGAATATAAACACACAGCATAGGTGCATCCAGATTTATAAAGCAATTGCTGTAGACAACCATATAAGTATAGCTGGACACATCAATACCCCACTAACAGCCTTAGACAGATAATTGAGGAAAAAAATTCTCAAGGAAATCTGGAACCTTAACACTTGATCAATTAGACCTAATAAACATCTATAGAACACTTCACCCAACAACCACAGCACATAGTACATACTCCAAGACTGACCACGTGCTCAGGCATAACTAAACCAAAAATAAATTTTAGAAGATCAAAATCATACCAAGAATCTTCTCAGACCACAGTGGAATAAAAATAAATATCATCACCAACCAGAACCCTCTAAAATACACAAATTCATGGAAATTAATCAGCATGCTTCTGAATAACTTTTGGGTTAACACAGAAATAAAGACAGAAATAAAAAATTCCTAGAAACAAATAAAAACAATGACACAACATACCCCAAACTCCAGGATACCATAAAAACAGTAGTGAGAGGGAAGTTTATAACGTTGTACTCATACACCAAGAAAATAGAGCCATGTCAATTAAACAGTCTAATGCTGCACCTAAGAAAACTGGAAAGACAAAACAATGCAATCTCCAAACTAGTAGAAGAATGGAAGTTATCAAAATAAAATCACAGCTAAAGCAAATGGATACCAAAAAAAACAAAACAAAAAGAAAAGAGTCAATAAGATGAAAAACTGGTTCTATGAAAGAATAAATAATCTGGCCAGGTTAACAAAAAGGAGAAGGAGGAAGAAAAAGAAGAGGAAGAAGAAGAGGAGGAGGAGGAGGAAGAATAGGAAGAAGAAGAGGAAGAAGAAGTGAAAGAAGAAGAGGAGGAGAGAAAAGAGAGAAAAAAATTGAATAACACAAATAGAAAAAAAAAAGGTGATGCTACAACTGACCTTGAAGAAAGCCAAAAGGTTATCAGAGATTATGATGAACATATGTATCTGAGTAAACTAGAAAATCTGGAGAAAATGGAGAATTTATTGGCATCACATATCCTCCCAAGATTGAAATAGGAAGAAATTTAAATCCTAAACAGGACAATGGAAAAGGAAGGAATTATTCCTAGTCCATTCTATGAAGCCAATATCATCCTGATACTCCAAAATGGCAAAAACCCAACAAGGAAAGAAAACTTAAAGTCAATTTCCTTGGTGAACATAGATGGAAAAATTCTCAACAATATTCTAGCAAATTGCATCAATGGAGGTCATGTGAGTTTTACTCATTTTTAGCAATTAAAAGTGAACAATTATAAAATATTATGAGTCACATGTAAATATTTTCATAGACATGGTCTTTCATTTCTTGGTGATAAATGACTAGTATTGAAATGCCTGAATCACATATTAGGCATATGTTTAACTTTTTAAGGCATTGCCAAACTATTTTCCGAAATGGTCACATCATTATTTTTTAATTTCAGAGATCCTGTAAAGGTTTATATAATGCAAACAACAATCGTTGCTGCAAAGTACAAACTATTCCTAATAAAAGTCATCTCTAACACCAGGTTATATCATTTTTTATTCTACTCATTAGTATAGGAGACATTCACTTCCTTCATATCCTAGCCAATATTTGGTATGATCAATGTTTGTAATTTTAGTTAACCTATAGGAATACAGTGGTACCTTATTATGATTATTATTTGCACTATCCTAATAACTATAAACTGCTGAGCTTCTTTTTTATTGCCACCTGTGTATCATCTTTAGTTACATGTATGCCCATATATTTCTCCCATTTTACCTGATTGTTTTGTTATTGAGTTTTGATAGATCCTTGTATATTTTGAATACAAGCATTCTTTTTAGTTTGATGAGGTCCCACTTATCTATCTTATCTAGGAACATATTTTCCAAATATTTTATTCCAGTCTTTACATATTATATTCTCTTCAGATCTTTTGTTAAAGTTTGTTTTTTTTTTTAATTTACTTTATTTTAAAGATATGGGGTACAATTCAGGATTAGGTATACACGTTGTCATCATACAGGTAAAGTTTGAGCTTACCTTTGGTCCCCACTTTGTCTAGTTTGAGATCAGGTACACTTATTAATGTTATGTGCTCCCTCCTCCCTCCCCTGGCAGTTTCCAGGTACTGCCAGTCCCTTTCTTATAGTATTATGATAAATGTTCAGGGTCAACTTATGAATGAGAACATACGGTACACAGTTTTTTGTTTCTGTGATAAATCACTGAGAATTATAGACTCTAAATCCATCCAAGTTTCTGTGAAGCCCATAATTTTGTACTTCTTTTGGCCACATAATATTCCATTGTGTATATGCACCACTTTGTTTTATTCAGTCTACTTTTGATGAGCAGCATGGTTGGTTCCATGCTTTTGCTATTGTAACTAGTACTGCAATAAACAGGCATATGCAGGTATCTTTTTGATAGAGTGATTTGAGTTCTTCTGGGTATATTCCAAGAAGGGGGATTACTGGATCATACAAAAGGTTAATTACTAGTTCTTATAGGAATCACCACAATGTTTTCCATTGAGTTTAAACCAGTTTGTATTCTCACCAACAATGTAGAAGCATTCCCTTTTCTCTGCATCCTCCCAGCAAGCATCTGTTGTTTTTTGTTTTATTAATGATGGCCGTTCTTACTGGAGTTAAGTGGTATCTCAGTGTGGTTTTGATTTGCATTTCTCTGATGATTAGTGAGGCTGAGCATTTTTTCATGTATCTACTGGCTGGTCATATGTCTTCTTTAGGGAATTGTCTATTCATATCTTTTGCCCACTTTTTAATGGAACTGTTTGCTTTTTTCTCCTTTCAGCATGTTTGAGTACCTAGTAGATCCCAGATGTTAGGCCTTTGCCAGATATGCAATTGGCAAACATTTTTTCCAATTCTGTGGACTGTTTCCCCCACTCCCTTGATGGTTTCTTTTGCTTTACAGAAGCTTTTTAGTTTGATGAGGTCCCACTTAACTATCATATCTACTATGGCTTGTCTTTTGGGGGTTTGATCAGCAATTGGTTGTGTATTCTGATTTCTGTATGGGTGTCTACTACATTTTCAAAGATTCTTAAAGTTTGAGGTTTTACATTTAGGTCTTTGATCCATTTGGAGTTGATTTTTGTGTATGGTGATAGGTAGGGGTCCTGTTTCATTCTTATGCACATAATCAGCCAGTTTTCCCAGCACCATTTACTGAATAGGTTCTATTCTTCCCAGTGGTTGTTGTTGGAGGCTTTGTCGAAGATGAGTTTGTTGAGAAATTGAAGTGTTGCTTCCAGAATCTCTATCCTGTTCCATTGTTCTATATGCCTGTTCTTGTACCAACACCAGGATATTGTGATTATTGTAGTCTTATAATAAATTTTAAAGTCTGGAAGTGGGATACCTCCCACTTTGCTTATTTAGCTAAGACTTGTTTTGACTGTATATGATAATTTATGTTTCCATATGAATTTCCGTATTGTTTCCAGTTCTGAAAAGAATGGTGTTGGCAGTTTATTTGGTATAGCTTTGAATCTGTAGATTGCCTTTGGTAGGATAGATATCTTAACAGTACTGACTCTTCTAATCCATGACCATGGAATATTTTTTCATTTGTTTGTGTTGTCTTTGACTTCTTTGAGCAGTGTTTTGTAGTTTTTGTTTGAAAGGTCTTTCACTTCTCTGTTTAGGAAGATGCCAAGGTACTTGTGTGTGTGTGCGCGTGTGCACGTATGTGTGTGTGTGTGTAAGTGTGTGTGACTATTGTGAATGGGATTGTGCTTTTTGTTTGTTTGTCTGCCTGTTTGTTATTGGTGTATAAGAATGAGACTTTTTTTTGCATGTTTATTTTGTATCCTGAGACTTTGCCAAAGTCCTTTATCAGTGCAAGGAGGTTTTTGACAGGTTCTCTTGGATTTTTCAGGTATAGAATCATATTTTCAGCAAAGAGGAATAACGACGTTTTCTTTTCCTATTTGTATACCCCTTATTTCCTTCTCTTGTCTGATCTTCAGATCTTTCAAAAAGCAAAGTTTACACAATTTTTATGAAGCCAAATTAACTTTTATTTTTTGCAATTATGCTTTTGATTGCATTGTCTCAGAATTCTTTACCATATACAAGGTTACAAGATTTTCTCCTATAATTTTTTCTACAAGTTCTATTACATTCAGATATCTTTCAGGTCTTTGGTCTACTTTTAGCTAAATTTATGCATATGATGCAAAGCATCAAAGTTTATTGTTTCATATGTTTATATCCAATTGTTCCCAAATCACTTATTTTTTTAAACTATAATTCTTCATAGTATTGTTTTTTACTTTTACCAGAGTTCAGCTAGACATGTTTGCATAGATTTATTCCTAAATTATCTATTCTATTCCGTAGATATACTTCTACATATTTATGTCAATATCATGTAGTCTTGATTAGTAAGCATTATTTTTTAAATTTTATTTTATTTTAAAGATGTAGGATACAATTCAGGGCTAGGTATACAAATAATCATTGAACGGGTAATATTTGGGCATCCCTTTTTCCCCCACATCACCTGGCTTGAGATCAGGTACCCTTATTGATGTTATGTGCCCTGCCTGCTCCCCTGGCAGTGTCTCATTACTGTCAATTCCTTTCTTATAGTATTATAGTTTATGTTCAGGGTCCACTCATGAGTGAAAAGATGTGGTACTCAGTTTTTTGTTTCTATGGTAGATCACTAAGTATTATAGACTCTAAATCCATCCAAGTTGCTGCGAAGTCCATAATTTTGTCCTTCTCTATGACTGTGTAATACTCCATCGTGCATATATTCCACAGTCCACTTTTGATGGCAGCGCTGTTCATTATAGTAGATCTCTAAATAAAATAGTACATATTCCTATTTGTTATCTTTTTTCATATATTCTTTTTTTATTTTTTGACAACTTCTGAATTATCTGAATATTTTCTATAATTCAATGTTATTTTCCACATTGGTTAATATTATAAACATCTTTCAATAATATATTTCCCCTTGCTTTTTGCTATTGTTTTTATACATTATACTTATACGCATGTTATAGTAATACATTGCTATTTTTGTTTACTTGAATAGTTAATTATCTTTTTAACAACTTGAAATATAATTCACATATATGATTAACCCATTTAAAACATCCAAGGCAATAGTTTTAGTGTGTTTTCAGGCTTATGTGTAACCATCATTACGATCTAATTTTGGAAGACTTTAGTTCCTCCTTTACAAAAAAAAAGTTAGCTGACATACTTCTTCTCCCTCCTGAGATTTAAGCAATTTATTTTCTGTTTCAATCAAATTGCCAATTCTGGACATTTCGTATCAATGGAATCATAAAATAGGTGTGTGGCCTTTTATAATTGATTTCTTCTGTTAGCATAACGTTTTCAAGGTTCACTTATATAGTAGCATGCATTAGTATTTTATGTCAAATATTCAGTCTGTTATATGCTACGTGCTATATTTGAGCATTCAGTTATTTCCATACTTGAATTTTTAGGAATAATGTACATACATTTGTGTACAAGCTTTTATGTGGATGTGTGTTTTAATTTATCTTCAATAGAAATGGAATTGCTTGTTGATAAGGTATCTCCATATTTAATTATCTTAGTATTTACCGAACTGCTTTTCAAAGTGACTGCACCATTTTACATTTTCAACCGAAATGCATGAAGGTCCCGGTTTCTCTGTATCCTTGATGATGCTAATTATTTGTCATTTTAATCATAGTTATCCTAATGGCTGTGAGTGGTTTATCTTTGTACTTTTAATGTTTACTTATTTGGTGACCAGTGGTTGATCATCATCTTTTGTTTCTTATTGGCCATTTGTATATCTTCATTGAAGAAATGACTATTCAATTTCTTTGCTCATTTTTTAACTGGGCGATTAGTCTTTTTATTTCTGAGTTGAAGAAGTTATTTATGAGTTCTGAATACAAGTCTCTTTTAAGATATAAGATTTGAAAATCAATTTTTGTACAAATGCCAGTTGGGGCTTCTTTTTTTAAATATTTATTTATTTATTGTATTATAAAGATAGGAGTACAATTCAGAGTTTGGTATACAAACGTTGATTTTTGCAGGTACCCTCGTTGATGAGGTATGACCCTTCCTCCCCTAGCAGTTTCCCTCGACTGCCAATCCCACCCTCCTCCCCTGACAGCTTCCCACTACTACCAATGCCTTTCTTATAGTTTTATAATTGTTCAGGATCCACTTATGAGTGAGAACATATGGTACTGATCTATTTGGAGTTAATTTTGTGTAGGGGTCCTGTTTCAATCTTCTGCATATGATCAGCCTGTTTTCCCAGAAGCATTTACTGAATAGGTTCTCGTCTCTCCAGTGGTTGTTGTTGGAACCTTTGTCAAAGAAGAGTTTGTTGAGAAATTAAGGCTTTGCTTCTGGAATCTCTATCCTGTTCCTTTGATCCATATGCCTGTTCTTGTATCAATATCAGACTGTTTTGATTACGGTAGCCTTATAGTAAAGTATGAAATCTGGAAGTGTGATACCTCCTGCTTTGTTTCTTCTGCTAAGGATTGTTTTGGTTATTCGTGGTCATTTATGTTTCCATATGAATTTCTTTTTTCTCTCTTTTTTTTTTGTTTTTGAGTTGGAGTCTCACTCTGTCACTCAGGCTGGAGTGCAGTGGCTGCTCCCAGCCACCGCAGCCTCCACCTGCTGGGCTCCAGTGATCCTTCTACCTCAGCCTTCCAAGTAGCTGGAACTACGGGTGCGCACTACCACACTCGGCTAATTTTTTTGTAGAGATGAGGTCTCGCCAAGTTGCCCAGGTGGGTCTCGAACTCGCGGACTCAGGCAATCCACTCACCTCAGCTTCCCAAAGGTGCGAGATTACAGGCTGAGCCATCGAACCTGGCTCCATATGAATTTCTTTATTGTCATCTTCAGGTCTGAGAAGAATAATACTGGCAATTTAATAGGTATTGCATTGAATCTGTAGATTGCCTTTGGTAGGATGGACATCTTAACAATGTTGAATCTTCCTATCCATGAGCATGGAATAGTCTTCCATCTGTTTGTGTCTTCTTGGATTTCTTTGAGAAGTGTTTTGTTATTCTCATTTTAAAGGTCTTTCACTTCTCTGGTTGGAAGATGCCAAGGTATTTCATTTTTTTGTGGCTATTGTGAATGGGATTGTGCTTTTAATTTAGGTCTCTGCCTGTTTGTTGTTGGTGTATAGGAATGCAACTGTCTTTTGCACATTTATTTTGTACCCTGAACATTTGACAAAGTCTTTTACCAGTGCAAGCAGGTTTTTGACAGATTCTCTTGGATTTTCAAAGTACAGGATCACATCATCAGCAAAGAGGGATAACTTGACTTTCTCTTTTCTTATTTGGATATTCCTGATTTTCTTCTCTTGTCTAATTGCCTGAGCTAGGACTTTCACACAATGTTGAACAAGAGAGGTGAGAGTGGGTAACCTTGTCTTTTTCCAGTTTTTAGGAGAAATGTTTCCAGTTTCTGTCCATTTAGCAGTATGTTAGCTGTAGGTTTATCATAGATGATACTTACTATTTTGAGGTATGTTCCTTTTATACCAAAGTGTTTGAGGGTTTTTATTAAGAAGGGATGCTGGGTTTTTTCAAAAGCTTTTTCTGCATCTAATGATATAAGCATGTGGTTCTTGTTTTTACATATGTTGATGTATTTAATTACATTTATGGTCTTGTGAATGTTGAACCAGCCTTGCATTCTGGGGATGAAGTCTACTTGGTCATTGAGGGTGATTTTTGAGATGTGTTTTTGGATTCGATTTGCTAGAATCTTGTTGAGGATTTTTGGATCTATGTTCAAAAGGGACATTGGCCTGTAATTCTCTTTTTTTGTTGGATCTTTCCCTGGTTTGGGTATCAGTGTGATGTTAGTTTCATAAAATGATTTGGGGAAAATTCCATCTTTCTCAATTGCCGGTAATACTTTCAATAGGATTGGTATCAGCTTGTTTGTTTTGTAGAATTCAACTGGAAAACCATCCAGTCAAGGGCTCTTTTTGAAAGGTACTTTTCGTATGACAGAGTCAATATCCTGGGTTGTTATTGGTCTATTTAGTGTCTTAATGTTTTGTTTCAACCTGGGAAGGTTGGGTGATGTCAGAAATTCCTCCATTTCTTTTAGGTTATAAAGTTTGCTTCCATATAGGTGTACATAGTAATCTCAGATAATCTTTTGTATTTCTTGTATTTCTTATTGTGTTTATTTGGGCTTTTTCTCTCTTTTTTTCCCTTGGTCATTCTGACTATGGTTCCATCAATCTTGCAAATTCTTTCAAAGAAACAGCTTTTTTTTGGTTATTTTCTATAATATTTTTGTCTTCTATGTCTTGTATTTTGCTCTTATTTTGGTGATTTGGATTCTTCTGCTAAAGTTGGGGTTTTGGTGGTCTTCTCTTTCCAGCTCCCTTAGGTGATTTGTTAGGCTCTCCATTTGTGATCTTTCAGTTTTCTTGATGTGTGCTCATAGAGATATAAATCCCATTCTTAGAACTGCTTTCATGGCATCCCAGAGGTTTTAGTAAGATGTTTCTTTATTTTCATTTGTTTCCAGGAATCTTTTAATTTCTGCTTTGATTTCAATGTTGACCTAGTAGTTGTTCAGCATCATGCTGTTTAGTGTTCATGTCTTTGTGGGCTTTGGGGAAGTGTTGGTGTTGATATTTATTTTTATTCCACTTTGGTCTGAGAATGTGCATGGCAAGATTTCAACCTTTTGGAATTTGTTTATGCTTGATTTATGGGCAAGGATGTGATCGATCTTAGAGTACGTTCCATGTGATGATGAACAGAAAGTATATTCTATTGGTGGAATAATCTTGTATCTATTAAGTCCATTTGGTCAAGTGTTGAGTTTAGGTTCTGAATCTCCTTGTTGATTTTTTGCCTCGATGAACTATCTAGGATTGTTAGAGGGTATTCAAGTCCCCTGTCATAATGGTGTTAGAGTCAATAATATTTTTAGTTGCTTTATAAATGCTGGTGTTCCTGTATTGGGTGCATATATGTTTAGGATGTATAGTTCGTGTTGATGGATTGAATCTTTTATCATTATGTAATGTTCTTTTGCATCTTTTTAAATTTTTGATAGCTTAAAAGTTATTTTGTCTGATATTAAGATTGCAACTCCTGCCTTCTTTTGGATCCATTTGCCTGGAAAATCCTTTTCCATCCTTTAACTTTGAGTCTGTGTGTGTCCCTTGTAGTGAGATGAGTCTCCTGGATACAGCAAATAACTGGGTAATTTTTTTATCCAGTTTGCCATTCTGTGTCTTTTCAGTGGTGTATTTAATCCATTCACATTCAGGCTGATTATTGAAATGTGATTCTTTATCACTGTCTTGTGATTTTTAGAAAGTTTTTTCTTTGTTTGTTTGTTTACTTTTGGCTTGGGGTTGATGTATGTGAGTGTTTTCTTGTTGCACTGTATTCTATGTTTATTCTGTGTTTGCTGTTCTCTTGGAAAATGTGTGGTCATGCTTTCTAAAATTTCTTCTGTGCTTAATATCTTTTAAGTGTCTCTTGTAGAACTAGTCTGGACACTACATAATCTCTTAGGGATTGGATGTCTGAGAAGGATTTTAATTCTCCATCACTGATGAAGCTGAGCTTGGCTGGATACAAAATTCTTGGTTTTAATTGTTTATCTTTGAGGACTTTGAATACAAGACTCCAGTCCCTTCCTGCTTGTAGTGTTTCTGCCAATAGTTCTGCTGCTTTCTGATTGGTTTTCCCCAGTAGATAGTCTGAATTTTCTCTTGCTGCCTTTAGGGTTTTTTTTTCTGTTGTGTCTACTTTGTGTAGGTGAATTATTATGTGTCTAGGGGTTGGTCTCCTCATTTGATGTCTTGTATCTCTTGTGCTTGGCTGGCCACATCTCTGGTGAGATGGGGAAAGTTTTCTTGGATTACCTCCTAGAATACTTGCTCCAATTTGTCTCCATTTCCCTGTCTTCTTTTGGGATACCAATCAGGCATAGGTTTGGCCTCTTGATATAATCGCACATCTCTTGTAGGCTTTGTTCTTTCTTTCTGAGTCTTCTGTGTTTTTTACTGATTGGGTTAATTCCATGTTCTGGTCTTCAAGTTCTGAGATACTTTCTTCAGTTAGGTTAATTCTGCTTTCCATGCTTGTCATCTTATTTATTTCCTGGATGAAATTTTTTATTGCCAAAATCTCTGTTACACATTCTTTCAGTGTTTCATCTTGTCTTTCTTGAGTCTTATTCACTCTTTTCATCCATCCCCTAATCCCTGTCATATTCTGAGGCCAGTAGTTGATGACTTCCATTGTTTGGGCACCAAACAATGGCCCTCTGATTTTTCAAGAGTTTTATCTTTGGTACACTTGAAATTGCCTGAAGTCTTCCTTTAGTTTTTCCTCATTTGTGACAGATCTCTTGTTTTTCTCTTTAGTTCTATTATTCAGTATCAGTGGGAGAGGCTTTCCCTTCTGATGTTTGTTCAGTCCTCTATTCTTCCCTGATCTGGGCTCTGGATTTGTTCTATTTTGAAATAGAACTGTGAATGGGAAACTTTGTTGTCTCTTGTAGTTTTTGAAATTCAAATAAAGTAGGGGATGGGGTACTAGGATTCAGAAACTACTTGTAAATTGCAATGTTCACTTATTATGGTATGTGTTCCCTGAGACCCACTCTCCACCACCACTCTATATGTGATGCAAAGCAGAAACCAATGCAAAAAACAACTGAACACACAGACATACACACACACCCCAAAACAAACTGGAATAACAACAAAATGAAGCAAAGCAAAGAACAACAAAAAAACCCCAAGAAAACTAAACACACACACACATGCCTAACACAAAGTGAATAGAAAAGAAAAACAGAAATACTGGGGATGGGGGGTGGGGGGAAGGAATTCAGGTCAAATCCTCACATATATATTGACACACACCTTAAACTATACAAAATGAAAAAATTTAAAAACTCAGAAGACCTTAAGAACAAAAACAAACCAACAACAACAACAAAATTGAAAGATGAACACTCAATCATTCACATATATACATAAATAAAAAAAACAACAAATAGAAGAAAGAAACAGAAAAAGAAAAGAAAAAAATTAGGGGGGGAATTCGATCAAACCCTCACATACACATTTATTCACAAAGGAAAAATATTTTTAAAATAGATGCACTAACAAACAGTCAAAACAATTTTTTAAATTTTTTTTAAAAATTGAAAATTAAAAAAAAAACTTGCCCTCTTGTGGTAGGCTCTGTAATTGTTCCTCTAATCAGGTCTCTCCTGCAGAGCCACCTCTTTCACTATCTCCTCAGTGTCCAAAGTAGGAAAGAATGAACGAGGTGTGTGGGGCTGCAGTCCTCCCCTCCAAATCTCGAAGTGTCAGGGAAATCTCCTCTGGTGGGGAGGTACAGGATTGTCTCTTCCCCAGGTTTGTAAACACAAGGAGGTGCATCAGCCAGGCCTGCCCTGGAATGGAGTTCTCCTATTGCTACTGATATCCAGGCTCCTCCTGGGTTTGTCCCTCTCAGTCGTGGCCTAGCTGTGTGCATCTGACATTCAGAGGATTGCTTGGGACGAGGGGGTTTGGGTCAGCTCCAGACTCACCACTGATCTCTTTGGAGTTTTTTATATCCATTTCTGTCCACACCCTTTATCCTGCAACTGGATCAGGGTAGGGGGTGGGGTTCCTGGAACTCAGCACTCATCTAGTCTTTCCGAAGTTTGTGCTTTCAGGATATTCCCTCTGGGTCAGGTTCAACCCCAGAGTAGTTGATCCGTCAGTCACAGAGATCGGTCTGTTGCTACATGGTAAGCAAGTTGGACAATTTTCCTGCCCCGCCTTAAAGATGGTGGTGGGGTACCTCTCTTGTCCTCTTCCATGGGGCTTTGCCTCTGGACTCCCTCCACAGCCCCTGCTGCCAGTGCCCTGCCAGGTGCTGAAATGGTGAGGCAAAGCCAGGAACCAGCAGTCTCTCTCCTGCTGCACTGGTGAGAGAGAGCCTGGGGTGATATTTTCTCCCCTCCACTTTTGTCCATTTTTTAAAAAAGTAATGGCACTTGGCTTCTGTGACCTGGGAAGAACAGGGGATGAAGCATGAAGCAGAGAACCTGCAGCACCAGCTGTTTCACCAGGGGCCTGGCCACCTGCTCACAAGCCCCCACTTAGACACTCTCTTCCAGAATTTTCTTCCTAGGGGGGGTTTGTTGATTTAAAAAACGAAAAAAAAAAGAAAGAAAGAAAAAGAAAATTGTGCTCAACTTCTGCATCTCGAGAATCGCTAGGGTCCAAGTCCAGCAGTGTGACACCAACCGCTGCACCAGGAAAGCCCTGACCACTGGCTCCCTAGCCCTCACTCAGTCAGTCACTCACATGCCCACTTGCTCACCAGCAAATACACAAAATTTTCCATATACTCACTCACTCACACCGGGACTTGCCTAGTCTGACTGGCTTGGCCATCTTCCCAACCTCCAGCTAGGGCTTTAATAGGAATTGCACTGAATCTGTAGTTCGATTTAGGGAGTATTGCCTGGTAATAGTAAGTCTTTCAATTCATGAACACAAGATGTTCTTTCCCTTAATTAGATATTCTTTAATTTCTCACAATAAGATATTAATTTTTTTTTTGAAGATAGGATTTATTAAGAAGACAGAAAAGTTCCCACAATTGGAGGGGACCTGAAAGAGAGGGTCTGGTTTTAAATTTTTTAGTGTACTAGTTTTGCACTTCTTTTACTAAATTTATACCTAGGTATCTTATTTTTATGCTCTTTTAAGTGCAATTATTTTATTAACTTTATTTTCACAATCTTTATTAATACTGTATAAAAGTATAATTGAGTTTTTGTGCATTGATCTTATGTTCTGCAGCCTTCTAAACTCATTTATTAGGTCCAATAGTTGTGTGTGTCAGTGTGTTTGTGTGTTCCTTATATACAAGAATATATACAAAACTACAAATGCAAAGATAGTTTTATCTCTTCCTTCAAAATCTGGATGTTTTTTGTTTCTTTGTCTTACCTAACTACCTTAGCTGGAATCTCCAGTTCAGCCTTCCATAGTTGTGTGATGCTCGCTGTGAATTTTTTGTATATGGCTCACACCAAGATGAAGAGATTCTCTCCCTAGTTTACTGAGTGTTTTTATCAAAAAATAGTACTGTATATTTTAATGTGTGCTGCATATGTTGAGATGATAATATGGTTTTTATCCTTATTCTATCAATTTTTTTACCCTAACTGAATTTCAGATGTTAAACAAATCTTGTAATCCTAAAATAAATCCCACTTGGTCATGTCATAGAACTCATTTTATACATGCTGGACTTAGTCTGATAGTATTGGGTTGAGGAGTTTCATTGTGTGCATATTCAATATTCATAAGGTATACTGATCTGTAGTTTTCTTTAATGTCTTTGTCTGTTTTTGGTATCAGGATAATGTTGCGGGAAAACAAAACAGAGAAACCGTGACACTGAGGCCAGTAAGCAGGAAGCTGCATTTATTACTAGAATGCGGGCATTGGCCCAGAGGACTCCACTCACAAAGGGTGGGCCTGGACAGCAGTCGGACCTCACCTTTTATATGTTTTACATTGGCTTTCGGGAAAGGAGCTTTTCATGATGGAAGGTTTTGTACTTTTTGTAACAATATCACAAGCTCATGGTTTTTGCTGCAGGCACTGAGCACAGCATTACAGGAAGGGGCTTGCAGTTTTAGTTACAGGTACTGAACACATTGTTTGCATTAACAAACTGGAACTTTTTAACTGTAATATATGTTTTGAAGCATTTTTTAAAAGCCCCCTACTGCAATAAAAATGGCATTAAAGAATAAGCAAGAAAGGGTACCTCCTGACCTAAAAGGCCCAAACTTTATCTGTACAACTACTTGTATGCTTAATCCTGAATTGTACTCCACATTTTTAAAATAAAAAAGAAAATAAATGGTTCCTCCTTCTGCATATTTTGGAAGAGTACATGAAGGATTGATACTAATTATTCTTTGAATGTTTGTTGGAATTCACCATTGAAAGTGAGTCTGGTCTTTTGTTTGGATTCAAATTACTGTCAGGCATCTTTGCTTTTAGCCTGATGAACTTCCGTTTTTATTTTTATAACAACAAATTATCTCCTTCTTATTCTTGGAATATCTTTATTTTACTTTCATTTTTACAAAATAATTTTCCTGTATAAGATTCAAGTTTTTGGTTGTTGTGTTTTCTTTTTTCCATCACTTTGTCATCTCACTACTTTCTGACATCCATTGTTTTGATGATCTGATTGTGGTTTTTCTTATATCTGAAGAGTTGTTTTTCTCTTATAGCTTTAAATATATTCACTTTTTCTTTGGCTTTAACGTTTTGAATGCAGTGTTTCTACTTGGAGTTATTTCACTTGAAGTTATTTCACTTCTTGGAAGTGTACATTTGCAGTTTTCTTCACATTTGGGAAATTTTTAGTCATTATTTCTTAGAATATTATCTTCTGTCCCTTTCTCTTTTTATCTCTGTTATTTATATTGCATAATTTTCATCATTTGGTTTAAAATTCACTGATTCTTTTTCTAGCTAAAATCTACTGTTGAGACCATCTAGTGATATTTTTATCACTATTAATACACTTTCCCATTTCAAAACTTTCATTTGCTTCTTTTAAAATTGTCTCTTTGTCAATATTTTTTATTTGATGATACAGTATCATACTTCCCAGGAGTTAGGAGCAGGGGAGTAGGAGTTAGCGTTTACTAGGTATAGAGTTTCAGTTTTGCAAAATGAAAAGGATCTGGAGATTGGTTGCATAACAATGTGCATATATTTAGCATTACTGAACTGTACACTTAAAACTGGCTAACATGGCCAGACTCAGTGGTTCAGCCTATAATCCCAGCACTTTGGGAGGCCGAGGCAAGTGAATTGTCTGAGCCTGCGGGTTCAAGACCACCCTCTCAACTTGTTGAGACCTGTCTCTACAAAAAAAAAAAAAATTTAAAAAAAACCAGCCAGGTGTGGTAGCATGCTCCAGTAGTTCTGGCTACTTGGAAGGCTGAGGTGCAAGGATCACAGGAGTCCAGCAGATCAATGCTGGAGTGACCATGAGCACGCATGCCACTGTACTCCAACCTGGGCAACAGAGTGAACCTCCAACTGAAAAAAACAAAGAAAAAGAAAAACTGGTTAATATGATGTCATATGTATTTTACCATAATTTTTTAATAGAAAGTTTAACACATCTTTCCTTATCTGACTCATTTTGTTCTTCTAGCTTGATTTCCAATCACCTCTGGGACCCTTCCTTGAGCTCTGTGACAGCCATCTTCAGATCCTTACTATCTGCTAAACTTTCTATGCTCTCTTCTATTTCTTCCTCTAGATAAAATCCTCATGCTCACTTGAATTTGCAAGCCTACTTGTTTTCCTAAACAACTGCATTGAGATACATTCACGTTACACAATTTACCTAGTTAAACTGCAAGATTCGAGGGCTTTTAGTATATTCACAAATCTTTTCAGTGATAATCACAGTCAATTTTAGAATATTTTAGTCACCACAAGGTCAAATCTTGTGCTCATTAGCTATTAGCCACCAATCTTCCCATCCTCCTTCCCACCCTGTCCTATGTAACCACTAATCAAATTTCTCTCTCTAGAGATTTGCTTATTCTAAGCATTTCATATAAGTGGAATCATATAATATGTGGCATTTTGTGAATGAATTACTGAGGTATATACATACCATAAAATATTATTTGACTATGAAAAGGAATGACATACTGACATATATTACTACACAGATTAACCTTGAAAGCCTACTTGTGTTTCATTCCAGAGATTTGAAGTTTCTCTCTAAGATGCATTCCCTGACTCCTCCAAAGTTTAGTTGAGTGATCTCTCCAAAGGACTTATTTATCTCTATTGGAATCTTTAATTAGTCAGTATATCTATGATTTCTGACAACCATAATATGTAACACAAATGTATGTGGAGATCTTATCTAATTTACTATTTTTTATCATAAGAACTAATTGATACAAGGAAAGATTACTCCAATTAGCCCAATTTAAAACCAGATAAATCAAAATTATTGTTTGTCAACTCATTATATTTGACTTCAAAATAAAATGAATGGAAGAGCTTTGAAAAATTCAATACATGGGCTCCACCTCAGGTCAGTTAAATTACAGTCCATGAGTGGAGTGGGGGATATAGGGAAATTAGACATCAACACATCAGAATTGTTTAAGTTTCTGTCCTGATGCACAATCAGAATTGAAAACCACTGATTTAGGCCGCGCTCGGTGGCTCAGCCTGTAATCCCAGTGCTTTGGGAGGCTGAGGTAAGTGGATTTCCTGAGTTCGTGGGTTCAAGACCTGCCCAGGCAACCGGACGAGACCTTGTATTTACAATAAATCAAAAATTAGCCGGGTGTGATAGTGTGTGCCTGTAGTTCCGGCTACTTGGAAGGCTGAGGCAGAAGGATCACCAGAACCTAGCAGGTCGAGGATGCGGTGGCCGGGAGCATGCCACTGTACTCCAGTCTGGCCAACAGAGTGAGACTTCAACTAAAAAAAAAAGTCAAAAGAAAAACCACTGATTTAAACCACAACAGCTTTAATCATCTTCAACTGCAATATGTTGTATATGTAATTTGATAGTACTATAATCATTCGGTAATAATTTTTAGTATTTATTTTTATATAATTTTTTTGAATATTATCAAATAAGGGAAAAACACTGACATTATAAAATATACTATGAAAATTATATAACTGTATAAAGCACATCAATTTTTCTAGAACACTTTTAATATTTTGGCCCCACAGCAGGAATTTCTAGCAATTATTTAATTACCCTGTAATCAACCACTCTTTTTCCCCCCATATGGACCACTTGCATATGTCTCATCTATTTATATTAGTTGTCTTTTCTTTTATGTGCACCCATTAAATTTTATACACCTCCTTGAGTGCAAGAAGTATGTCAAACTTTTTTCCTTAAAAGTCTATAATGCCATTTTGCCATTGGGATCTTTGGCTTGTTAAAATTCTGTCAAATATGGTAATAAATATAGACTGCATTGAAAAGATCTGTCCTTAGTTCTTTCATAGGTAGGAAAGGGCAGTCAGGGAAGGAAAAATTTTTTAAATTTCCTGAATATTTCTGATAACTTTTTACTCAGTTGAAAACTTTTTGCCAAGAATATATCTTTGGTATTTTGAATCGACTTGTCTTTCACATTATAAAATTTGAAAGCATTATTTTGAAGAAAATTATGAAACTAAAAATCAAATAAATTTTTTAACACAAAAATCTCCAGCAGATACATTTGAAGATTATAAATGAGTTAGAAAACTGGTTTCTATGTATTAAGATATAGCAAAATGATGTTTTAGCCTTATAATGACAGAGGCTTTTTAGATTAAGTATTATTAAATACCCAGATGATGACAGAGACAAGAGGAAAAAGAGAATAAGACATATGCTCAATTTTGTTAATAAATTTAAATGAGAAAGTTTGAAGGATATTTTTAATAATAACATCTATAACAATCAGTCTTTAAAATGACTGATGTTTCCCACCACACATTAGACTTTTCTTATAGCAAAAAGACAGATTTATTATTACAGTTTAGATATTTCCTTATACTTTAAGAAAAAATAAAATTACTCCCTAATGGCATACAGTATAATCTGTAGACCTGGAGCACATTCTGTCAAAAAAATGCTTTTCCTGTGATTTCAAGTGATAAATATTCACAAAAGCCTAATCTTACTTGGTATTGAATGTATGAAGTGCCCTTAGGCATGAACGTTATAATATTGAAATCTCTTTCCATCTTTCTTCCTTCACTATAGCATTAAAAAAAAAAAACTCAGATTGAGTTAATTTACACAAAATTTATTGAGGTTATGAAAATGAAAACTGTTTGAATCTATTCCATGCCCCTGTCCTTGAAAAGTCCTTTATGAAGCTTTTCAAATGATCACCAATGAAAAGCATGTAACAATGTTCACACCTCCTTTGGACTCTTTCTTTTATTTTAATATTTAGTGTGCTTTATATTATGTCATTTTGACCTTAATAGTTACACAGGACGACAGAAAATTGATCCAGAATTCAATATTTCTCTTCTTTCCTAACCTATATACCTTTCCAAATAGCTAACGTTACAGAGCTCAGTCACATTATGCATCCCAAGTGAGGCAGAGCTGGACCCTAAACAGGTGGACACATCTGTTCCAGTCCATCAGATTTGACTTACACTGACTGTGTTCTGTAATCATTATGGTTTGTATCCCAAATTACAGTGTCAATCTGTTCAGAATTAATATGTATTACTCTACCACTTGTTACAAAATTTTCAGTTTATTTACTGGATGAAATTCTGCCCCAATCACTTAGGCACAATTCCCACTAAGACCTAAAAAAGAGAATGTGTATCCAGAGGTTATGTTTTCACTGCATGTCAAAAATATTTTTGCATAAGTGGATAAAATTGTTATTCCCAACGCATATTCTTTCTATATCGATGGCAAAAACTTATTTAAAATTTCAGGGCACCAGTTTAAATCATTTTTAATCACTTTTTCCAACACATGTTTTATCCCAGTGTGGTTGTTCATATTATGAAGAGAGGGTTGACAAGTTATTTACTTCACTTAGAAAGAAGTTTATATTTTTTATCCTTGGGAAATTATAGTTTTAATTCCCTCTTCCCTTTTGTGTTTGGTAGTTTTATTGACTATGAGTCCTTGAAGCCACAACTATGTTTTATTATAACATGATAAATCACTTTAGTGCTTCAGTGTTTTTTTCTTTTCTCTCTCTCTTCTCATCTATTTTCCCTGAAGTTAACCAAATACATGAATTTTACAAAGGGAAAAGTTATTAATTTATAATCATTGTGCAAAAGTTAATCTGGTTAATAGCCTCCAAATAACTTTTCCACCAGCTGGTAATTTTCTTATTTTTTTCTCCTGGTTGATGTGGAGAAACATGAGGCTCAGACGCTGATAAAATTTAAAGCAAAATACTTTAAAAAAAAAATTCAGTCCAATCTGATGAAGATAAGGACACTAAATGATATACTCCATGAATATATATGTTGTTTTAAAAACAATGAAAAATAAAAAGGACAAACTAGTGAGTATAATAGCAAAATCACTAATGCATTTCCTTTTCACCCCAAGGTTAATTTAGGAAGGAAATGTGGTTGCATTACATGTTTCTAATCAGCAACTCTACCTGCCTGCTATAACATGAAATTGCAATGGTGCCTATGGCAGTACAAAGCCTGTTAACTTGATGCATCATACATGAAGAAGTTATGACTCAGGTTGAAACAAGATAAAGAAGAATGATCAGAATTCAGCTTTTTAAAAAATCTCTCATCCCTGTGCCTTCTTTAACTTCTTGGTTTTAACAGGCAGCACAAAGAAAATGTTGTCCTCAGGTGATACCGATGCCAGGTACTGCCCAATAACTCACTTGAGTCGATCGTTGTAAGTATGCAAGGCTTGACTAAATTATTTGAACAAACTGCTTTGCAATTATTAGACATGTTATGAGAGAATGTGAACAGCTTGACCAGCAAATTTCCAATATATTTCCCCCCTCAGGCAATACTAAAACTTAAATATAAAACTCCAGAGACTCTGACATTCTTCTCATCACATAACACATCCCAGTAGAGAATAAAAATGAAAAAAAAAAAAAAAAGAGGACATGAATATTTGAAAAGGCCTTTTGAATCTTGCAGGCATAAAGTAGAAGTATATATCATTCTCTCAGGCCTGGAGTCCATGCAGATACACATTGAAAGACATGCTTTGTACCATCATCCTCGGCTGATATGTCAAAAGAAAAGGATTCATTCTCACCTTTTCAGAGTGTCTGTCATTAGGTACATTAATATGGATGAACCACCAAAAAATCAAAAAGCAGTAAAAGAGGTAAGCTTTAAGGAATAAAAGCCTTAAAACATATTTAAGTTGGGTTTTAATTTGAGAACTAAACTTTGGGTTTCTACAATTACCTTTTTTTCTCTACTTATCCCAGGGGGGGGAAATTACTAATTAGATTTTCATTTGAAGTCCATTTGCCAACATTTTATTAAACATTCTTCAAACTTTTTATAAATGAAGGAATGAAGCGATGCTGCCAAGAGCTGAACAAGATTTTTTTCTGTCTTAATATTCCTTATCTTGATGTATCATATTTGAAAGTAGAATACAGAAATATTTACTTTTCCGAATTATTCTATAACAAAAGCAATATTAATCCACGGTCAGTTAAGTAGTGATTCAAATATACTTTAATAATAAAAATGCTTACCAAAAATGTCAGCAATAAGCACAGATACTGCTATAACATTGAGTATTAAAAAATATGTTTCAGTTTATTCATTCCCCCACTCCTATGTATTATGTTCACAGCACACAGTTTACATTTAAGTTATAATCGTACTGGATTACTTTATATATTATACCATTACTTGGGGGAAAATTTAAGTCATAATAATACACTAACACTTTGTTTTTTAAAAAAATTAGCAAGAATTAAACAACATAAAGTTGTTGTAATTACTATTATTATTATTTGATATTTCCACTGCCTGTCCTCTCCATACTTAGAATTATCTTCTCTCTTCTCCTACATATTGGTAAAGCAAATCCCTCACATTCTTTTAGGCTTAGCTTTATTATCACCTTTCAATTGGAATGACCTTTATAAAATTGAATTCTACCCTGTTTACTGCAGAACCATCTTTCCCTGCTTAATTACTTTTGATAGTATGAATCACTTCCTAACATCCAATAAAATTTATTTATTTACTATATTTATCATTTATTGTCTACCTCACTCCATGAAAGCAGTAGTTTTTATCTTTTCTTCACTCACATATCCCAAACATCTAAAATGAAGACTTGCCTGCTATAATCATTTAGTTAATATGTATTTATTTAAATTATTGAATTAAAATTGCAATATTGAAGTGAGTCTAAAGCATTTTTATTTTCCTCTCTTTCTCTTCCCGTTCTTCCTTCCTTCTTTCCTTCCTTCCTTTCTTCCTTCCTTTCCTTCATTTCGTGTAGAGATGGGAACTCACTATGTTGCCCAGGCTGGTCCTGAACTCCTGGCCTCAAGCAATCCTCTCGCCTCCACTTCCTAAAGTGCTGAAATTACAGGTGTGAGCAACTTGCAGTCAGTTGGTAGTTTATTTTGAGTAATATAAATCATTAATATTTTTAGTGAACTCTTAGTTGGGAATAATTTAGATTATTATTTTTTATAATACGGTGAGCTGCTACATGTACCTTATCCAGGTTCTTTAATATTAAGATTTTATATAACCATGATACACTTATCAAAATGAAGAAATTAACATTAGTCCAATACCACTAAATGTTAGTCTTTATTCAAATTTCACCGTGTTTTCATTAATGTCCCTTCTCTGTTTCAGGACCTAGTCTGTGAAACCACATTATATTTAGACATCATGTCATTTTGCCTCCTCCAGTCTGTGACGGTTTCTCAGTTTCTCTTATCTTTCACAACTGTGACATTTTTGAAGAGTTTCTCTGGATGTGGTGGCTCACATCTATAATACCAGCAATTTGGGAGGCTGAGGCAAGAAGATTGCTCTGAGCCCAGAAGTAAAAGACCAACCTAGGCAACATAGCAAGACCTCCTATCTCTACAAAAAAATCAAAAAAAAAATTCACTAGACATGGTGGCAAGCTTCTGTAGCCTCAGTTGCTTAGGAGTCTGAGGCGGAATGATTGCCTGAGTCCAGGAGGTCAAGACTATGGGGAACTGTAATAGCACCATTGCACTCCAGCTTTGGGGACAGAGTAAGACTCTGACCAAAAAAAAAAACAAAAAGGAATTTTGGCTAGATGATTCATGGAATGACACTCAATTTGTGTTTGAGTTTGTCTCTTTTTTCATGACTGGACTGGGCTTATTGCTGTTAGGTAAGAATATCACAGAGCTGGGATATCCTTCTCTTCACATCAAGAGACAGATTATATCATCATGATTTATCACCAGTGATGTTAACCTTGATTGCTTGATTCCAATAGTATCTTCAAGGTTACAACACTATGAGTCATTTTAAAAAATTTTCATACTCTATGCTTTGTAAGCAATTTCTTAGTCTAGCCCACACTTAAAGGGAGAGAAATTAATCCCTACCTCCTGAATATAAGTACATACATTTATATTTTAAGTGTTTCTGTGAAAAAGATGAGTTCCTTCTCCATTTATTTATTCATATATTATTTATATAGGTATGAAACCTCTTTTATTTTTATGATATTATTTGGGTTATAGTTCAATATAATCACTACTTTGTTGCAAAAATTGTCCCACCTTTGGTCATTGTTGGAGTCTTTTGAGTTTATTTTTGTCCATTAAAATATTAATAAAATGTATTCACATACTCCCAGTATTTCTGCAAATTTCTGTGAGCTTTAATTATACATTAAACTTTTACTCTAAATTCCCTATAACACTTCTCATAAAGCATTGTGTTTAGTACACCATTCCTGAGGTTTCAGTGGTAGAGTAAATCACTGCCCAGTACAGAAGATAACTTAAGACAGATTATTACACACTTGTGCTCTCAAAACAAAATCCTTTCAGTGTGGACACTCTTTCACTGGTCTGTTTTTCTCTTAATGTTTGGTAGTCTCCTGTGGCCTCTTGCACCCTCACAAGTTTTCTCACATTTGTCCTCTTCATGTTAACCTCACAGTTCCCAAATATTCAATTTATTTCCTAGGCAGTCAATTTAGCTTTCTCATTCTTTGCAGTGAATTTAACAGATAATTCCATGGGGCTTTATATTTTGCAACAAAAACAAACTATCATGGTATTTTGCTACCGAATTCAATTTTCTTCTTTAGAGGTAGAAGATGTTGTTAGTTGCAGGTTGAATTTTTTTTTCTCCCTATTGTTTATATTTCGAATATTCTGTGACAAAAAAAAGTTAAGGAGTCCCTAGCACAAAGCTAAAGTGATTTAAAAAACAAAATACTATTATGTAGTCTTCTTTTAGTTTGGTGGTAAAGAGATAAGTTAGGAGAAGAAAGTGGTAAAATATCTTGGAATTAGTTTTCAGACTAATTTATTTGAATATATAAAAATCATCATTGAATTTTTTACACATATATGAGCTTGTTCTAGTTTTCAGTTTTTAGCGCTGTGGCAAAGTAGCATGGAGAAGAGAGCCTACGTATTACTTATTGAAGCCCAAATCTTCGCAAATCATATTTCTTTTTAATTCAATAGGTTTTTCCCATAAGATGGACTGAAAGCACAGCCTAGCGGGAATATGTGATGGGACAAGCCTAGGGAAAAGTGCAGACCAAGCAATTTTCAAAGATTGATGGAATAATTCTTGGAGTGGATTATAAACGTTAAGATCTATTGCAAGTCAAACTGGCAAAAGGAAAATAGGTCTGGGAGAGATGCCAAACAGAGTGAGCATTAAGGTGAAGATACGGTCAACTCAAAAATAAGGAAATACAGGCTAGAATTTAAAGACTGTTTTTAAAGTATTTGGCATGGATACAGAAGATGAATTTAGAGTTAGATTTCCTCTCTGAACTATTTTGGAAATATTGTAAAGAGAAACATCTATAATCAAATATAACTATTTAGCAGAACTATCCAATTCATAACAACATCTGACTAGCAATACCTAATGCAACTTACCTATCCAACTTCCCACCAAAGCGCCTATGAAGATTCAGAAAAACATAAAAACTCAAACCCAAATTAAAATGGAAGACTGAGAAACAGCCTGAAGCCAGAATACGAAAGTAAATTCACTAGGTCTAAGGTAGTTGATTTTGGTTAAAAGAAAAAAATCCATCTAATTTTTAGCTAATGAAAAGTAATGACAGTCTGGAAAAAGAAAGTAAACCAGTTTTTACCCTTTCAACAATGTACCCTTAATACAGAAAGCAAGAGCCTACACAAAGAAAATTCTTCTAGAAACCAAGTGAGCAGAAGGCGGAAATGATTCTTGGCAATGCATTACATTCTGAGATGTGCAGCTCTTCCTAAAATTGTTCATGAGATTTTAGAAAAATTCTAAATTCTATATCAAAGAACCAAACAAGAGAAAGGCAATGAAACTTTCTTTTAATTTCTTGCTAAAAATCCCAGAGGCTTGTTTGTACTTTTAAACATGTAAAAAGATTATAGTCCTTGGAGAATATTAATAGTTGTGCCAGTAATTGCTTTTATTGCAGAATTAATTACAGATTTCTTTGAATTATTTAGAATGATGTGTAAGAATGGAGGTGAAGGAGCAAACAACATTTTAAACCTGTATCCTACAGGAAGACTCTCCATACTTTTTAGAACAGCAGAGATAGTTTTCACCTGGTATTTATCATCTGCAGTTAGGAATTATTCTATATAAATGTTTTTGCATACTGAAAACTATCCATTCAGATAGATGTAGCATAATTTACTTAACCATCCCTTTACTGTTGATTATTTTGATCTTTTTTACTTTTTCATTTATACAAATATCGTTCTGTTGAGCAAATCTATTTAGCATTTTTTAATTATTCCCTATAAACATATTCATAGGAGACAACATAATAGATTTATTTGTTAACTTTTATTCTAGAAATGTGCCAATTTCTATACCAAAAAAAGTAAGAGCTTACACATTTTAATGTATATCTATCAGTAGTGAATATTAATATTCAATTACTTATTTGAATACAAACAATTGTATTTTTCATTTTTTAATTCAAGTTTATTAAATTCCTGGTAAAGTTAAATATACATTTATGTTTCTGATTGTTTATATTTATCTTATGAATTGGCTGATTATATATTCAAATAATTTTTTAGCATGATTTATATTTTCATGTTAATTTTAGGATCATTCTATAAATTAACTTGACTGTTTTCATACTTCACATGTTCTCGTATGTTCTTCTGTTTTCCTTTGCATTATCACTTTGATTAGTATCTTCTTTGACTTTTAAAAACTTTATATATAATTAAATCTGTGTACTTCATACTTTGCAGATTTTTTTATATATCAATGCAGAATGTAAGGTCTTTGGGGGGAAAAATGGTGAAATTCACTATGATTAGCCTGAAATTTAACACTTCACAAAAAAAGTATTCAATGATGCTATGGTTTAGATATTTGTTGTCCCCTCCAAAATTAGGTTGAAACGTAATCCCCAGTGCAACAGTATTATGAGGGGGGATTTTGAGGAAATTCACTCTCATGGATAAGACTAGAGCCTTATAAGAAAACTAGAGGAGGTAAGTCTGGCCCTTCCATCTCTCCTGTCATGAGAGGACTCAACATTCATTCCCTCTGGAGGACACAGCAACAGAGTACCATTTTGAAGTAGGGAGTAGCTCTCACCAGACACTGACCATACCAGCACCTTGGTCTTAGACTTCTGTCTCCAGAACTGTGAGAAATAAATTTCTGGTTTTCATGAATTACCCAGTCTCAGGTATTTTGTTATAGCACTACAAATGAACTAAGACAGTCCATCTGCTATTTGAGAGCGTCTTATGGGAATGCTAAATATTCATTGTTTCCTATCATACAGACTGTACAAAGAGAATCATAAATTAACAAACCCAAATTCTAACTCAGAGTTGAATACATTTCCTGAGATAAAATTTTAAGCTTTGTTCTTTAATAATCTCTTTACTTTAGTTTCATATTTGAGGAAATATTGCAAAGATAGTACAGAGAGTTTCCACATATTCTAAACTCAGTTTCCCTCATCATTAACTTCTTACATTAGCATGCTGCATTTGTTACACTTAGTAAATAGACAATAGTATATTATTATTAGCTAATGTGCATACTTCATTCAGATTTTTTAATTTGTTTAACCTAAAATTCTTCTTCTGTTCCCGAATCCTCTCAGGATACCACATTATAGTTAGGCATTATGTTCTCTTAGGCTCTTCTTGGTTGTTTCTCAGACTTTCTGTGTTTTGGATGACCTTGGAAGTTTTTAGAAGTGTTGGTCAGCTATCTTGTAAAACATTTCTCACTTTGGATTTATCTCGTGTTGTTCCATTATTAGACTGAGATTACAGGTTTGCAGAGAAAGACCACGAAGTGCCATTGTTATCACATCATATTAAGGATGCATATGATCCACATGATTTATCACTGTATTGTTTTGGGGTTTGATCCCCTGGATGCGATGGTGTTTGTCAGATTTTTCCACTATAATGTTACTCTTTTTTTCCATACTGTATTCTTTAGAAGGAAATCAAGTATGTGTGACTCATAAGTAAGGAATGTAAAGCTATGTTCCATCTCCTTGAAAGCAGCATATCTGCATAAATTATCTGGAATTTCTTCTGCAAGAGAACATTTGTCTATTCTCCACTAACTTATTTATTTAAGTACTTATTTATATCAGGATGAACTTATAGCTATTTATTTTTACTCTGGGACACAATCCAATGTTACATTATTTATTTTCTTACTCAACTTGATCCAGCTTTGGTCACTGGAAAAACTTTCAGAAGGCTCATGCTTCCCTTTGACATATCTTCATTACTGTGCAAGTGGCCATTTGTGTATGTATGTATTTCAGCACTTGCTTAACTTCTAGCACCACAAGATGCTCCAGGATCATATTATATATTCCCTGCCCCAGAATCAGCCATTTCTCCAGGAAACCATGGTTCTTTTTAGTAAAGGATAGTATTAGAAGCCAAGATCAAAACCCAAGATATGCTTGCTGTTACTGAAGTATATTTGTTTCTTGGCCCTCTCATCTGGCAGAGCAAGAGAATATATTGTATATAGCTAACAAATGTATGTAGATATACTTACAAATATTTATATTTGTATGTATATAAAGCTAAACATAATTCTTCCCTATGTTACCATCTCTAATCCATTCTGTAACAATACAGTGCCTGTCACATGTAGGTTCTGAATATATTTTCATTGAATGATTGTATTTAAATTTATTAGACTGACTCTACTCAAATTCATGCAGTCAAAGGAACATTGAAAGTGATGGTAAATATTACTAAGAATTAATGTTATCAGAGAAGAGACTTGAAGTCATACAAAAATGGGGGTGGGAAGGAGGAAGAAAGGGGAAAAGAGACAGGAGAAAAGCACAAAGGTAGGGAGACAGGCAGACCTGGGAAGTTAGGTGTGTCCTTCAGGAACAGGTGAAAATTCAGTGTCTTCAGGTGGTGGCCAGTCTCAGGCTAACATTGGTGAGTTGGGTGTTAAAAGGCTTTAGAATGAATTCAAGATCTATTTAGTGGATGCTCACAGGAGGTAAAACTGCCTTAACTAATGGAAGATAATCAATAATTTTTATTTAGATTTATGATAGCTTGTAATGAACAAGCAATCACATGACTTATAAAGTTCTTGACATTCACCCATATTTATTGTTCTTAGACAAAATAGTCCCCACAAATTTTGAGTATTAGAATTTACTGAGAATCAATGCAAATACCAGTTCAAGAAAAATAAAAAGTAACTAGACATTTTACAGCAAACATGCTATTTAATTTTACTTCAGTTTTCTGATTTTCGTCTGTTCATTTCTAGTTTACCCAGTCATGGAGATGTGGTGCAGTGCTAGTAGACACAGAGACAATTCATGATTCATTCCCTTTCTTTGGGATTCATTCTTTCTGCTCTTGCTGCCAGAAGTTGGGATTCTTTGAAACCTAGTCCAAGTATAGCTGTTCTTATCTCTATTTATACTTTCCCTTCTCGCAACATCAACTTTCATCTCCAGGCAGGTGATTCCTAAGTCTAAATCACAAAGCCAGTCCTACCATCACACAATATTCCCTATGGAACAAACCTGCACAAGTATCACCTGAATCAAAAATAGAAAATTTTTAAAAACACATATTATCTGAACTAGCAAAAATAAGTAAATAAAAAGCACTTGTTTTGTATGTTTAGATTGATATTATAAGTATATAACATTAAACCTTATGAATGAAAGTCATTTTTAACCTAAATCTTTCACTTCTAATTTTTGATTTCATCATTCTAGTCACTTAGACTTAAATTCCTGAATTACATTTTATGCAATTAATTATTGATCTCTCACATAGCTTTCCCTTCTTTTATCTTCATATTTACTACTGTGGGCCTAAGCTCATGAAAATAATTTTAACTTGTGTCCTTGCCTCTTTTAAGTATCGTTCTATATATCACAGACAATTCGTTTTTTTAAACAACTTTCGTCAGGACATTTAGGGTTATCTCCACTTTGGCTCCAATTTATTTTTCTAGTTCTAAATATTTTTAAACTCTTCATTCTACACAGAGCATACAACTTATTTTACCAGTGCATTTTACCCGAATAGCTGTATCTTTATATCCATCATTCTTATGTAATTATCCTGATATCTTTCTCTGGGTCTATTAATCCTGCCCTTTCTTAAAGTCTTGCTCAAATTCGAACTCCTTCTTGATTTTTCTATGTTCAGTCTAGATTTCAACCTAGAGTTATGCATTTTCTATACTGTGATACTTTTGACATTAGGTAGATAGGTCTAACTTGCTGTCCTTCAGTCATTTTTGTGTAATCAGGTGTCCATAAAATTGTTCAAGTTCTTTTTCCAGCCTTTATACTTTACTAAACTTTTACTAAACCATTAATGTCAGATATGAAGCAATCTTGTCTAGATATAAGTTAATGTCAGAGACAAATGAACATCTTAATTTTCTTTGGATTTCTTATGTTTAGTATACTCTCTGTTTTGTCAAAGTTGTTTAATGAGTGCCTGTAAAATAAATGAACAAATTGATCTTCACAATGAAACCTTTCAGAATACTCCCAATCAATACTGCTCTTTCTCCATTTCAAATATCATTTTCTTTACCATTTGTATGATTTCTTTAGTTTTCAACATATACAGTCGTGAAAAATAATTTCTTTTTTCATTTAAATGGGTTTTTTTGGCTCAATTGTAGGAACTGAGGATTATTTTATATATCCCATGGTGCATGCTTTACACAGAGTAAATGCACAATATATAATTTTAGAAACTTATTTTTCAGTGATATTATTTTCATTTATTATATATTTTAGGTATATAGGTACATGAAGACTTCAATATGTTCAGAATTGGGGAACCTAATAATCCAGATTTATTTATTTATGTTTTTTAAGCTTCTAACATATGAAAATTACTGAAATATCCCCCAAATAAATAAGATATAAACAGGACGTTTTTTTAAAAAAGAAGAGAAATCAAAATAAATCTAAAAAGCAAGAAAGAGCCACTGTTGGACACTATAAAATAAAACAATTGCAGTGTTTGAGATCTGAATTTAGCTTTGGTTCACAAACAAAAGTAAAAGGAGAAAACTAGTTACTTGAAAAAGTACATTTAAAGATACTTCATTTGATAAAGTAGAGCATACACATTCTTTTGGGTACTGAATTTTTTAACTGTTATTGAATTCAGGAAAGTGTTTATTTTATGTATCTTTATAAAGGCAAAATTTGTAACATAATGGATAATAGCATTTTCAGTAATGATTTGGCAAAACATAGGTGTTCAAATGAATGCTTCTTGTTGGTCCCTTAGAAAATTTGAAGATTACTACAAATTTGTGGAAAAATCTTATAGAGAGGGTTTCAGAAAAAGTGCCATCCTAAATTACTTTGGAAATGATTGGAGGCTATGACTGATGGCAAAAACACTATAAGTCCTGTATGAGCATGTAAGCACTATATTCTGGTTGATAAAGTTGTTTTCTATGGGATGGATTAACAACTTTGAACTACGATACATGTATACTGGAACTGAAAAAGTAAGTAATGGATGAAGGAGAGAGCCAGGTTTCTCATTGTTGGATTGAGAGGATAAAGAGAAACAGAGGAAGAAGACTAGAATGATCTATAAGGATATAATTACAATGAGGAGCTCTATAGAAGAGCTCTTCATTAATTTACAGAAATATAAAGTTACAATGAAGAGTCTGCTACAGGATATCCCATTTTTTTCTGAATTCGAATTAAATTATCAGCCACACAAAGGACATTTAAATTAAACTATTAGCCATGCAAAGAACATTTCCCACTAGTGAAGGCTAGAAGTGTAAGATTCAGATAATATAACTTCAAGTTTTAACTACAGAAGAGTTATCTGTCTCATCTAATTGTGTTCTTTAATCAATTAACTATATTAGAGAGATGTTTAATGAAGTGAGGGCCATAAGCTCCTATGTTTTAAAAACCTTAAACTCAACCTTATTAAGACTCTCAAGCAAACAATGAAGAAGTCTAGACAAATCAGGACACCCTCTGAAGGACTACAGCTTTATGAAGTTCAGTCAATGCAAAAATACACAGCTAGATGTTGTTGCTTGGAATGTTATAGACATGGATGGAAACATTTCATTATGAAATCAGTTATTTCAAGCCATATCGTCAGTGGTTCACAGTTTCTAAAATAAAAAATATACATATTTGCTGCAAATCATTTTAATCTAAAATATCCTCTGACCTTGCTAATTATTTATTAATTTTTTATTTTCTACTTAATTAAAACAGAGGCTAATAAGGTATTAGTATATTAAATTATTATTAAAACCATAATGCTATATCTTTTGTTGTCAATGGGGCATTTAAATACTGATAAGTAGATAATATGTGTTATATGTCTTGCTACTATCTCAAGTTATTTTTAATATTTCCCATTGCTAAAGAAAATTACTTTTGAAGAATTAGGTTACTGGCATAAAGCTTACCAGTGCTGAATTGCATAATCTGTATATAATAATTTCCTATAAAATAAAAATTTTAATAATTTCCAGTTCTTATTTGTTATTATTTTACATAGACTAGTGATAATTATTTTACTTAAATATTTTAATCTAATTTTTACTACTAAATTTTTACCCAGTTAATAATGCATGTATAGTGGTTGTAATTGGTATGATTTGTAATTATGCATATTTAGATTAAACAAGACAAGTGGCAGGACTGATAATGGCACATATTAAGAATATAAATATATTTAAAACCTATTTAAAAATATAATAATCATAAAAAAGAATGAGAGCCATTTAAAAATATTTTCTAGATATAAATAATCACACTTACTAAAGGGTATTGCAGAAATCATATAAGCAAAAGATATTACAACGTATTTTTTAGAGAAACAACTGGAACTCAGGCTTCTTAATAACTACTTAATACTGCTGGCCAAATACAAAATGAGTGTAATCTACCATGATTAATTGCTTGTGTTTTTTTCCCAAACTGCATAATTGAGAAACAGTGTAATCAGTGACATAAATGTAACTCTAGTGTATCTTTCATACAAAATAGTTTTTATCCTCTCCAACTTTTCCTAAACATAAGAACAAACTATATATGCAAAAGAAGGACTCCTATTAGTGCTCTCCTGCCAGGTGAATTGAAAGTGATTTTTGAAATCACATCAAGCATAGAAATATGTCTTAAGATGAGAAACGAAAACAGATTTTATTTTCATATTCTTTTCAAATTAATGTGGCCAATGGGCTCCAAAACATAACACATTAAACAAATACAGGAAATAGTTATTATATCTTTATAGAAACACAAGATAAATAAATGATCTGATTTTCTGTACTTTGCGTCTATTCTGTACTGCTGCAGAAAATGACTGGTCAGGGAGTTGACTTCTGCCCTGCTGATTGATGCACTTTCTACATTATCCTTCAACAGGATCTTAGTAGCCCACCTGGACTACTACTCAGGAGCCACTGACATCCAGTTGAATGGCCCTTCATCACCTCCCATCCTCTCTGAAAAATTCCATTAAAAGAGGTCAAACGCTGCCTCACAGTCTGTTAGCAGTGCCTACTTGAAACTCTCCCAATCTTCATTTACCATTTGTTAGTCATTTATGAAGTATTGTTCATTAACGCTCTCACCACAGCTTCCAATTCTTTTCATGTCTTTTCTTCACCTGCACAGCGAACTTCCTCTGATTGAAAAAGTTAAGTTGATACCAAGGAAAGTTCAATTTACTTCTACCTTTATCCTTTAAGACTCCTTTTCTTTTTGGCTGATAGGCGATAAATCAACATTTCCAGCAACTACAAAGCTCCCCTTTATGTGATTGATAAATTCAGTATCATCCTAGAATACCTGTTTAACTTTTAAAAGTTAATAGAAATCTGTGTTATCAGAGAAGATCTACCAAGTAAATGCCTTTTTTCAAAATAAACCTGTATGTTTTTATTTCCTGTATCTGATTACCATAAGTACATAAGATGACACATAAAGAATTATTTCAAAGTATTAGTGTTTTCTTATTCTAGAGCAAGCAGAGAAAGCTATACGAGCATTCAAATAGTGACTGATATATAGGTTATTATTGCACCCAATTTTTCTACTGATCTAAGATTCATTACTGAATCACCTAGCTTAAAATGTTTACAAAATGAAAGAGTCATCTCTCTGTATAAAAATGATCACTGCAGTTATATTAGTGAAGATAAAATTTATGATGACTCTCAATTATAAGGCTCTGAAGCTTGCACTCAAAGTCAATTGCACTTTTTAACCAATGATCTCCAAGTGCTTTACCAATGAGGGATATTGAAAAGTGTTTTACACAATAGCAAATACAAATGACCTATCAAAATTATAGAGAAAATTTAAAACCAGCTCATAAACTAAACACTCCCTCAATAAATGCATACACACACACATATGAATGCTTGTTTTAATGTTCACATTATGGTGTCTACTCCATTTTTGAAAAATTAAAGGCTATATATGTTAAGTATAAAAATATAGCATGTGGTTGCTTATTATTTTTAAAGACCACAAATATTACATATAATACTTTTTTCAGATTTACGTATCATTAAAATATGTATGAGTTTGTTTTAAGATATGGGTAGGGAGAATCAGTTGAGAAATATAGTGAAATTCTCAAATATCTGTTTGAATGGAAAAAAGGAAAATGGGTTGCCTAAACTAACCAATGTTTTAAGTATTTATATCTCTCTTAAATACATTTTAGTGTTTGTATGTGAAAATATTTGCATTCTCGAAAGACATAATTAGTCAAACTGAACTTCAAAAACATACCATAAAGACACAATATGAGAGTAACAGGACATTGGTCAGCTTCTCTGCACAATTTTCTATTCTGGTTCCTTCCTCATCCCACCGATGGCCAGAAGGGCATCACCTGTCAGTCAAAGGACACACACTCTTCCTCTTTATTCCTAACCTTACATTTTGCTTTGTTTATTCCTTCTCTGTAGAGGAAATTATTTTTACATAATTTTGTTAGCTAGTTAATCTTTAATTCAAATCCTTTAGAATAATAACTACAGCTCAACTAAAAACCACTGTTCCATTTCTGCTGTCATTTCATCCATATTGCACTATTACCAGTACAGTCATATTCGTGTCTGCATCTTTGTGAGAAGGAACTGCCATTTTTCCACGCTGTTATCCTCAGGGTCATGTATTTGGCCTAGTATAGAAGTGACATTCATTGAGAACTTGAAAATAGATAAAAGAACAAGTAGGAATAAGAGATCATCAAGATTTACATTTGCCCATCATGTCTACTTTGGGTCTGTTTTCCACAATAACACCTCCAAGGATTGTAAAGAATAGAAAAGCCATCTCTGCTGCCTAGTCCACATGTATTGGAAGAAGCAGTTTAATATGCCACTAATATGTGCACTCTTTCTGTAACAAAATGCCAATAAAAAGCAAACAGTAAAGCTGACGCCAGTGTGGACATTTTGCACTGCACAATGCATGAGAAACAGAAAACCTCAAGTTTCTCTATACAGAAATCTAGTCTGTACGTTGTGCATGGCTCTATTTCATTATCGTACAAGCAAATGTATATCTTGCTTGTCCTTGTTCATTTTCTCCTGCAATTGAAGGAACTCTCCTCTCTAATCTTTCTCAGGGCTACCAACCAGCAGATGACCCCAGAATCACATTTCGGAACACAACTCCAGGAACCCAGTGGCCACAGAAAAGTCTCCTTTCATTATTATTAGTTTCAGGACCTCTGGAATATTAATTCCTCATGGCACTTTCTCTATCACTTCATCCATTATGCCTGTCTATAGCTCACATGGAGCTAAGAATGACGCAGACGCCTACTAAAGCCATAGCGTGAGATTACCAGCATAATGACTTTCCGTGTGGGCAGAGAATTGTCGATGCTGGCAGCAAGGACTATAGTCTGCTTTAAAAATATCCTTGTTGCTTTGGCTTTTTAAGGCTGCTCCATAAATGAGATTAGTAATATCAATCTATTCTTCAGCCAGGAAACATATTGTGTGTGGAAAATTAAATAGGACCATCCATTTTAGAATTGAAATGCTAAGCTAAAACCTTCCTCTGCAGCCTCATCTTTTTCCAGAGTGTGGTACACGTGTCAATTTTAGAGGAAAGCATCCTAGCGCTCTTCCTTTGTTTGGATCCGGTTTTTACAAACAACCATAGTATCCATTTCCCCGGCTTATAAAATCTGTGAACAAGCAAGGCAGAGAACCAGCCATTTTATTCTTCCTTCAAAACGCATGGAAATATCAGCTGCCTTTTCCATGCTCCCACATAAAGCACCAGTGAACTGACACAAAGCAAAGGGTGTACCTAGTTAACCAATAAACGCAGGGGTTATTTTTTCATCTTCCTGTGAGTTAACTTGCGAAATTCAGAGATCACCAACGAGTCTTTGAATGAACTGGAAACATAATTTTGTCTCTCACAAATTTAGAGGTTTGTGCTAACAAAGATTTCTCTCTGTTTTTCACTCCTTAAAATGAATGGTAATAAGCAGAGCATGCAGCTCACTTCTTTTTGAGACGGAACCTGAGCGCTATCTGCTGGTTATAGGCTTTCATGACAGTCTGAGCTCTGTAGCCCAGGAATTAAAAAGGCTGCAGTGTTTTCCTGTGTGGTTCTTTTCAACAGCAAAGACCAGTCTTGACTTATGTAAGGAAACCTTCCCGAACACTCACATATCTGAGGGAGGTAACACTCTAGTGCAATGGTCCCACATTTCTAGGTCACTAAATTTGTTGTAATCCCGTTTAGCCATTTAGAAGTTGCATTTGTTTAACTACAGTTCTCTGCATTTCCTTTGAAGAATATGTCACTGGCAAACAAAAAGATATATCTTTTTTAATGGGGAGAGGAGAACCTATTCAGTAAATGGTGCTGGGAAAATTGGCTGACCACATGCAGAAGATTGAAACAGGACCCCTATCTATCCCCATGCACAAAGGTTAACTCCAAATGGATCAGAGACCTAAATGTAAAACCTCAAACCATAAGAACCTTAGAAAAGGAAGGAAATACTCTCATGGAAATCGGAACTGGCATCCAATTCCTGTACAAAACCCGAAACCCACAGGACTTAAGAGAGAAGATAGACAAATGGGACCTTATTAAACTGACAAGCTTCTGCAAAGCCAAAGAACCATCAAGAGAGCAGGGAGACAGCCTACAGACTGGGAAAAAGTATTTGCCAACTCTAGGTCTGACAAAGCCTTAACATCCTGGATCTACAAGGAACTGAAACGTACTGAAAAGAAGAAAACAAACAACCCCATTATAAAATGGGCAAAAGATATGAACAGACACTTCACAAAAGACATTCGAGCAGCCAACAAACACATGAAGAAATGCTCAACCTCACTAATCATCAGGGAGATGCAAATCAAAACCACACTGAGATACCACCTAACTCCAGTCAGAATGGCAATTATCAACAACTCAAAAAATAACAGCTGCTGGAGAGGGTGTGGTGAAAAGGGAACACTTCTACACTGTTGGTGGGAGTGTAAACTAGTGCAACCTCTGTGGAAAGCAGTGTGGCAATTCCTAAAAGCTGTAAAAATTGACCTCCCATATGACCCCGCAATCTCCCTACTGGGAATATACCCTGAAGAACACAAATCACTCTATAAAAAAGATACCTGCACACGTATGTTTATCGCAGAGTTGTTCACAATAGCAAGAACCTGGAAACAACCATGCTGCCCATCAAAAGAGGACTGGATTAAAAAAATGTGGTACATATACACGATGGAACACTACGCAGCCATAAAAAAGAACAAAATCATGAATTTCGCTGCAACCTGGATGGAACTAGAGTCTATAAAACTGAGTGACCTCTCACAGAAACAAAGATCCGAATATCACATGTTCTCACTCATATAATGAACCTTGAACATCCAATGAAATACTATAAGAAAATGACTGACGGTACTGGGAAACTATGGGGGGGAGGGAGATGGGATTAACAGTAGTAAATATCTGTTGAGGGATGGGAAAATACCTCTTATCAACAGGGTGCCTGAATGAAACGTAATTGTACACCTAACCCTTAACTGTACCCCACAAAACCATAATAAAAAATACTGATTAATGAAAAAAAATAAAAATAAAAAAAATAAAGTACTGAACCTCCCTCCTCTGTAAATGGATATTAACAACCCTCCTTTCTGATGCCCATTTTTTTGCAAATTCTTAATCTATTTAACTTTTGAATAAAATGTGAGAATTTCATCACCCCATTTAGAAAAGAAAAGTTCAGAATGTAGTCTTACTGGTATTCATTGTTACACTTGGGTTTTTTTGTGGGTTTTTTTGTTTGTTTTTTGAGTTGGAGTCTCACTCTGTCGCCCAGGCTGGAGTGCAGTGGCACACTCTCGGCTACACCAGCGTCGACCTGCTGGGCTCCGGCAATCCTTCCAACTCAAACTTCCAAGTAGCCGAAGTTACAGGCGCATGCTACCATGCCCAGTTATGATTTATTGTGGAGATAAAGTTGCCAAGGCTGGTCTCGAACACACGGTCTCGGGCAATTCACTCGCCTCAGCCTCCCAAAGTGCTGGGATTACAGACTGAGCCAACAAACCCGGCTTACACCTGTTTTTATCTAGAATTTTATTCTACTACCTGTATAGTCAATTGTAGCATGAGTCCGGCTGACTTTGTGCAGTGAATTAGCACCTGCTATATTTGTCCTACAACAAAATTCTGCAGTATATCTCCAGCAAAACACTATACTAGTTTCTTAGCTTATCCCATATTTCTCTCATGAGAGTATGGTTACAAAAACTAACAGTATAAATTTATTTGTTGGCTTATTCCTTGTGTTAACAGAAAAATGAAAAAAAAAGTATATATGTCAATATATTAGGGAACAGAAATCAAGCAGATAAGTAACTTTTAAGTAGGCATAAACGTAAAAGTTGTAATTTGTTTTTCAATTGCTTTTCCAAATGAAACCTCTATAGATAAAAAAAAAAACATATAAAGTTTTAGTTTTCCACAAGAAAACCTATTCTTGCACTGGATTTACCTTGCTATCATTTTAGAGTCCAAGCCTGTCATAATAAATGCAACCATAGATCCATGATCAGTGACTCTGAACCTATTGACTTCACAAGGAACCATTTCCAAATAGTAAATATAGGCTGATTGAAAACCAAGGTCATGTCTTCATGATAATCTATAAAACTATTTAAGGAAACTGTCTAGTATTTAATCCAAATGAAAAGGAACAATTTTCACAAATGTGGAGGTATCTTAATATGGAAATATTTAAATAGACATGTAATAGAGTTTTTAAGCTATGTTCTTGCCATTTTTTGGACAAAAGACAATAGGTACAAATATAACTAACTAATTTAAAATACAACCAGAAGTAAAATAGAAGAAATGAAACAATAACAATGTTTAAGGATAAAGTCAGAGTATATCTCTGAGAATATAACTGTCATACTGGGAGGATTCCATCATTCCTGCCCTCTTCTGCTCGTGAATTCCTTCTGATACCAGCTCAATCATTTTTTCCTCAAGAAGGTATCAATTGACTTCCCTGACTTGGTCAAATTGTCCTATTATATGCTTCATAGCACATGTATCTCAACTTCTTAGCTTTTATCACAAATGCAGTTTTATGTGATGATTTGATTAATTTCTGTCTCTTACATTGATCAGTAAAGATATTGCATTCTGGAAAGAATCACCATACTGTGAGTGTTTAACACAGGGCACACAGTGTTTAAAAGAAAGAATGGTCTCAACAAATAGAGGTTCTATACACGAATGAATGAAAGAACAAATAAAAAAAAGTAAAGAATTTGACAGCGACTCAAATTTGTATCTGATTTTGCATTTGTATCTTTATGTATTGTACTCAAAGCTCTTAATCTACGAATGAAAAACTTTACAATAACAAATGGAGCTGAGCCAAGTTCTCAAGAATGTAAGATACCTATTTGAAATTAATTAGGTTGTTGAGGAAGCCTTGTAAACAATCTTAGGTCATTAGTTAGTAGCATCCTAATGTTCTCACAGATTGTATCTTCTAATAATTTCCCCTATGGTAGTATGTCAAGTGTCTGACTTACTTTTTTAGTTTCTTTTATGCAATATTAGCAATGATCATAACATTTCTATTCTATTTAAATTATTGATGAATAATGACATTGATATTTGCAGAAAATGTTACTTTCATAGCCCTGAGATGAGGCTGAAATACTGTTAAGCAGTTAAGGGCTGGCAGCAGTTTTTAAAAGTGGAAAGAAAATAGGATTAAATAGAGAAAAAGAAGTGTGTTGATTAAAAGGTAATGCATGCAACATCTTCCCAAATACATTCTTGTTTGTGTGTGCTCATGTATGCTGGCAAGGATGTAAAATATACTTATTACCTTAAGACACAATTTTAAAAGTGTGAAAACTCTTGGGCTTGAGCAAGAGTCAGCAAATATTTTATCTGGAAAACCAGATAGTAAAAAAAATTTAGGTTTCATGGGCCATTCAATCTTTCACAACAAGCCAACTTAGTGCTGTGTTCTCACTCATAAGCAGACCTTGAACAATTATCATAATACTGTAAGAAAGGGATTGGCAGTAGTGGAAAACTGCTGGGGAGGGGGGCGGGTAGGATTGGCAGCTGAGGGAAACTGCTAGGGGAGGGAGGGACACACTTCATCAACAAGGGTACCTGCATAATCAACATTTGTATACCTAACCCTGAATTGTAGCCCACATCTTTAAAACTTAAAAAAAAAATTAATCAAAAAAAGAAAGAAAATGCATAAACAAGTAGATGCAGTTGTGTTTCAATAAAATATTTTTTACAAATACAGGCAGCCAATGAATTTGGCCCATGGAATAGAGGATCAAAAAAAAATGAGACTCTTATCACTTAGGATCTCTGCAAATGAGAAAATAAGTTTGTTTTTGTTTTTGTTTTTATTTTTTTAACCAAAAACTGCTGTATCAGTAATAAAGTGGCTCACATTTGAACAAATGGGGACAGGATATGACAATTTTAACAAATGTCTTAACATGGTTTCTAGTGGCTATCTTTCACTTTATCTTCTTTGACATATTTCATACCAGCCTCCAAAAGATTTCTGAAATAATTTCTACCTTTACCTAATGGAAGACCCCCTGCATTACTGATTTCCAATTCATTTTCTTAATCTACTTCAAATGGTTTCTCGAAAATGTGATATGCTTGTCTTCTTTCTGTTTCAACTAACCCTCATCAGCATTTCATAACCAATGATATTAGCTCAACTGAGCCCGCAGTACTTATTTATCAGACTTATCAGCCTACTTATCAGACTGAATTAAGTCTCTGGTATGTGGTATGGTATATGATTTGTGGTCTACTCAATTTGTGGAAAGAAAAAAATATTATAAATACGAACATGCAACTGTGGCTTTTCTGCTTCTCCAGTTGAGACCTTGGTAGTTGAAAGCCCCATGCATGCATAAATTCAGCTGACTCAAGAGATTTACTTATAAGGCCAATAACCTGTCAAGACTCTCTAGCAAATTATAGTCATGCATCAAAGATAATCTGAGACACTGTTTTATGGCTCTTTTTGAAGGGTCATATGAATATGTGTCGATGCCTGTTCTTGGGTTTGGGCAAGCAGTCCTTAGGAAGGACTCTAGAAAGACAATAAAAGAGAGACTGGAAATAGTTCCTTCTGCAAACTCATTAGAATACAGCGGTTTTGGAAGAGGGTTCAAGAAATGAATTAAGTTTACCTTTTGAAGAATAGATGGTCTATGTAAACATAAAAATGGCTTTCATAGCCTTAAGCTGACTGTTAAAGGATTTAAATTTAATCTATTTCTCATATTTAAAAGGTAAAGGCAAAAGAAACAATTTTAGGAGTAAGGAAAATTCTATAGAGCTAAGATAAGTCTCTAGAAAGCCTATTGAGGAAAGATTTAATTAGGAAGTCTTTTCAGAAAAAAAAATTATTTCTATCAAGCTAATTTTTAGTAATTTCTACTATTAGAAAATGTAATTTTTACTAGCTAATTTCTGTTCGTTTATATTATACTAAGAAGTGGAATATATGACTACCAAAATAAACTCAAAATTATTTTGATATTTAACTAAATAACTCAATATTTCCAGCACATAAAACAAATCCTTCATAACCGTGATCAAGCAAGTCTTCAAGACATTTAACCCAAAGTTCACTAGTTAGTAAGAAACTAAACCTCGGGGTTATGATTGGATTTGTAATTATAATCTTAGTTTCTAGAATTGTGTGTCCTAGTTAGCTACAATGCTGACTATGATGCTGCTGTGTAAATATCTTACAATCTCAGATTAAACACAGCAAGTGCATATATCTTAACCATGTATCTACAGACGTCCTGGGCAGCTCTGCTTCTAAAGGTCCAGTCAATTGTCTTTCACTCCAGAAGCCTGGTCAAAGAAACACAGTAACGTGGGATATGCTCTTCTCCTGGTGCCGGGCAGAGCACAGCATAATGAGGAGAAACACCCAATGCTTCTTAAAGTCTCCACTCAGAACTGGCACACTAAAATTCTCCCCATATGTCATTGGACAAAGTATGTCACATGATCAAACAATGTCAACGAATTGAGGAAGTGTGCTCCACCTACAAGGGAGCCTCAGCAATGATATAGAATAATAATAGACAAAAAATAGATTTTATAGACCAAAAAGTAGAATTTATTTAAGCTCTTAAAGTCAATACCCAATTTTTATGAAAAACTTTTGCAGCAAGAAAATATAAAAACAAGTGCAAGAATGGAACCAACATGACAAATTGCCATGAAAGCCAGGCAAAGACTTTTGTATTTGATAATGACAACTCTAAGGAGCACAGAGAGCAGAGAGTTATTGCAGCATGTAATTCCTTCAGCCTGAACTAGTATATAGAGAAAGAAGAAATGTAATTTCCATTTCACTGAGAAACTTTATGACAGATTTGTTTTTTTAAAAAAGAGGAGAGAAAAAAATGTTTTCAAGATGTATAGAGAGCTGGCAAATTAAGAGAGCCATTTGGGTCTACGAAAAGATGGCTAGTTCAATTTGGGACACAAGGAATTTGGGGTGATATCAGGTCATTTTTTTCTGAAAACATTTGGAAAGATAAAATGGGAGTGTAGCTCTGGGCTGCAGATGTAAAAACAAAAAATCAGACGTTCTAGATGTGAACATTAGAGCTGTGGGCATAAAGGATGTCATCAAAGGAATAAGAAAAATGGGGGGAGGGTGCATAGTCGCAGTCAGAGATCTGAGTGACATTAAGCATTAGAAGTGGAACCAAAGGAAGATGATAACAATGAAAAAGGAAAGGAACCATCCAAGTGTGTCCTAAAAGATGGTATTTTTGAGGCAGCCTAGGAAATAGTATCGAGCACAGAGTACTGTAGCATCAGAAAGACCAGGGCATTGAATCCTAGCACTGCGTAGACCAGAGACGCTGAAGTAAGGAACTCACTGAGCTTCAGTTTCCACGTAAAACAGATCTAACCATTTCTACTGAACAATGAAGTCTACAGATGTATTTCCTTTCAACAAATATAGTTTCTCTAGACTGTAAAGCTGCAAAAAACAAATAAGACTTTGTCCCAACACCTCTAAGAGGCCCTTAATATGCAAAGAGGTGAATGCCAATTAAATAATTATTCATAATCAAATATCATTTCTTCTACTGATGTATTATGCTGTCCTCAATTTTTCTTCCTAATTCTTGCTCAATGCCGTTCCTAACTCTTAATCTGAATTTAAAAACCTGTTATTCTCATTCAAAGCACCTTATTCTCCTTCATAGTACCTATCTTATTTGCTTATTTTTATATTTCAATAATGTCTGTCTTCCCTGTTAGCCAATCAACAGTGATGTCTTATCATTTTTTGATACTGCTCCCTCTCAGGATATAATTACGTCTCTTATTTCAGAGAATATATAGTAGAATCAGATGCAAATTCTCTCATTTTCACTTTACAGTACTATTTGCATTTTTATCTTCTTTCTTTTTATAGAAATAAGTGCTTTTTGTCTAATCAAGATTAATTTGTCACAGCTTTTTCATGTGCTGGTTTTGTCCTCTAGGACTTTATAGTCAGGTGCTCTCTCACTCGCTTTCTCTCTCTCTCTCCTCTCTTTCTGTTTCTCTTTCTCTCTCTCTCTTTCACACACACACACACACACACACACACACACACACACACACACACATTATCATCCTTTTTTGGCTCTTTTTTTGGAGATTAAAATCATTCTAACATTCATGAACTTTGTCACCTTAAAAATAATGTACCCTCCCTATCTTCTTCCATCCAGCCATATGCATATGCTTCTTCCATCCAGCCTTTTGTTGTTTCTATAACTCCAGTCCTTTCTAGAGCATTCTAGAGTTACTGTCTCTACTTCTTAGTAGCCCATCCCTCTCTGCCCACTGCAGTGAGGTTCCGTGCACAATAGTTTAATGAAACAGCTCTGGTAAATATCAACAATAGTTTATTGATTAAAATGAAAATACAAAGAATCTTTAATTTAGCTGTCTTGACCTTACAAGAATATTTGATAGTTCATTACTCCATACTTAAAACTAGATTTCAGCCGGGCTCAGTGGCTCAGCCTGTAATCCCGCGCCTTTGGGAGGCTGAGGTGAGTGGATTGCCTGAGCCCGCGGGTTCGAGACCCGCCTGGGCGGCGAGACCTCATCTCTACAATAAATCAAAAATCAGCCGGGCTTGGTAGCGCGCGCCTGTAATTCCAGCTACCCAAAAGGCTGAGGTGGAAGGATCGCCAGAGCCCAGTGGGTCGAGGCTGCAGTGGCCGGGAGCAGCCATTGCACTCCAGTCTGGGCGAGGGAGTGAAACTCCAACTCAAAAAAACCCCCAAAAACCAAAAAAAAAACTAGATTTCACTTGGCTTCTGAGATGCCACAATCATCATGCTTATGACAGTTTCTTCTCAGTTTCCTTTGCTGATTCATCTTCTACTTTCTCATTTTGATTCTCTTTAAATTAACAATGAAAAGGCTTGCTTCTGAATGACACTGTGGTTTCCAAGATCAAAAGATGTATCATGGAAGGATTTCCAAGCAAGAAATAAAATTAGAGGTGTTGTTTCAAAATTGCACATAAATCAACAACTTTTCCTATTTATGTGCTTTATAGTTACTGAGGATACAGTATCCATTCACCATATAAAAACACTATGGTACTTGTAATTCTAAGCTATTTTACTATAATCTATATCTTATATATAGACCAATAGTTTCAAAGTCTATTAGATATTTTGTTCTAAGTTTACCTCAAAAATAATATGTCCATATTGAACTCATTAAATATTTTAGCAAATTTGTTTTTTCTCCTACATGTTATAGTTCAATAAATGGACCACAATTTACCCAGGAAGCAAAGTAAAACATGTGGGAAAATACAGACTTCTAGTTCCCTCTTTTTCTATATTTTAACCAGTTAGAAAAATAGTTGATTAGACTTCCTTAAAATCTTTTATATTTCACCATGCTGGACTGGATATTTCTGCTCATCCAAATAAGAACACCACCTCCTTTAATCCATGGCAAAGAAGTTAAACCATGTGTTGACAGTAAGCCATTGGATCTGGCAGAAAATGATGAATAAGAAAATACCTTCATTGATTGGTGGAATCAGATTCTACAGGTGACTATCATCAGATGCAGACACCAGTGAATGTAATGGACATAAACCGCACTTAAAGCAATGAGCATTTTTGTAAATAAAGGAATTTGATAGTCCCTAGGTTGTATAAAATGAGGAAACTAGATTATATTTCATTTTGCTTATAAAACTAAATAATATTAGCCTAATCTCTTTTCTTGGCTTTTAAAATCTTATTCTAATTTTAATTTTTTATTAAGATTGCATGTAAGTAAAATTTATGAATCCTAACTTATTCAGATTTAAAATGTATGATAATGGTGGCCAGATACAAACTGTAAAGTTCAGTTTATGCATACTCTCTGAGACTTTTTAGAGTTTACTAATAAGTGGATCCAGTTGCTGCTATTACTGTTCTAGTACTTACCAGGCACATTGCTATGTACTATCCATGAATTATTATCCAAGGTTTGTGCCAAACCTTGTCAGATAAATATTGTTTTATTGCTATTATTCCATAATAAAGATGAGGAAACTTAGGCTTAAGTTTTAACAATCTTGCTTCTGCAACATTGCTGACATCTATTTTGATATTCGCATTTATAAAACTAATTTCGTATTTGTATATCCATTTAAATATAATAAAACAGCATTGATTTTGAAACTATTTATAGTTCTTGTTTTGACTGAAACAAACTAGCTTTTGTCTTCTTAATTGTCTCCTTTAGATCTTCCTTATTGTTAAAATTAGCCAAATTTTACTATATATATGGTACAATGGTACTCATTTTTCTAGTACCCAGTATTCAAATTTCATAGCTTTATAGACTCTGAACAGACAGAGATGTTCTCTCCTTCAGTGTGCTCAAATGTAGAGATGGATTAGATCCCAGAAGGTGTTAATATTTGCATTTTTAATAAACAAGTATTTGTTTAGAGTGAATATAGCAGATAAATAAAAGATAAGTAGAGAGAGAGAACAGAGAGAGAAAAAAAAATATTCCACAAGCATGATGTTGTTAGTTAATTTGAATTAAGATAATTGTGTTATTCATTTTACTCATTCTTACCTCAGATATTAACAGGGCTAGTAGATTCTCTAGGCTTTCAAACCATGGAATAAGCAAATTGTTAGCTGATGTTTTCTCATAGGTTAAAAAAAGCCTGATACTTCCATATGAAACCTAATTTTAAGATCATCTTATCCATTTTGAGAATCTCCCACTTTCCCAAACAGTTGCCCTCAGCCCTCACATCATTCTCTCCTTTTAAGAAAGTCACGAGCTTCTAAACGCTATAATTGGTTTTCTTCTGGAAGGACAGAGACTCCTGGAGGGGAATCACATAAGCAAAGTAGCACAGAGTGAAACACCATTTCTCTTTTTTTTTAAAAAACATATTTTTATTTTAAAGTTGTGGGGTACAGTTGAGGGTTAGCTACACAAATATGCATTGTTCTGGCACCCTTGTTGATAAGGGGTGTCCATTTCTCTTTCAGATGTGAGAGTCGGAGAGATTTGGGGTGCTTACCTAGCTGGGAGCAGCATTGTCTACGACAGTAAATAGCCTGGCACAGTAGTGACTACACAGCGCGATCTGTTTTTTCTCTGTGCATTGTGTGGGTGGGGATTTTTCATTTCATACTTCATTTGCACCTGCTGAGTGATGCCAGAGAATGGCAAGACTTTCCATCTCCTCCCACTTAGGAAGCAGCACATTACATGCAGCAGTGGCACCCACGCCAGTCATCAAGGCCCTGGCCTAATCCCTGTGCAGAACTGTCTTCTTTTTGCAGTCCTGCTTAAGTGACAAAAGAAAAAGCACTGTGATTTGATCAATAAAAGTATAAAACCAGAAGTAGCCTGCAATTCAGTCTCGCTCTCTTTTTTAATTGTATCTGCTCACCAAAGTGGTTTTCATCAAATGCTCTTTTTCAAGAAAAAAATAATGTCCTCTAAATATGAAGTATAATTAACAGGCCCTAGGGGGAGTGAAGAATGCATATCACACTTCTTAAAATGTGGGGATACCCAGGTTTTGACTTGTATGATAACTATTTTAAATATAAATATTTATCAAACATGTCAACCTGATTTGAAAACACACATACATTAATGTTTAAACAGCCTGACTATATTTAGAAGCCCACCTTTCACATAGGACGTGCTCACATTTGCTAGGTGTGCCTGGAATACTAAACACTGATTTAGACATAAGCTTGGTGGAAAACACATATCACATTCATAATTAAGTAATTTCTGAAAGAAAAACAGAAATGAAAACAGAGAATCTGAATTTATACAACATGCCTTCAAAGAACCTGAAGGCATCTTGAACTCTTGAACGAAATCTGTTAACCCATCATTTCTAAGATATATATGAAAATATATACAGATACCACATATATAACATTAAAGGAAAAAAGTCTAAAAAAATAATAAGGATCCACATAAAACACAAATGTCCTCTTCAGAGAATTAGACATATTTTCAAGCACGTTAACATAATCAAGAACTCTACTGAGTGCAATCCATCATATAATAAATAGCATAAAGAATACTGTTGGTAGAGAATCATATACTCTGTATAGAATATTGGCATGATTGTATAACAGAAGAGGCACAGAGTTATAAAAGAATAGGTTATTTCATAATTTAAAACATCCTTAGTGATTTCAGGAACTAGAGTATAGAGTGAACTTACACCTTCTGGGAAAAGACTAAGAAGTTAGTAAATATAATAAAGGAACTTTCTTTTTGTAAAGACAGTCTTTAGAACACTTTGAACAATCTGGAACATTTAAATTAACTGTTATGATGTGTAATGATTACACAGAAGCCAATTTACTGCTAATAAGATTAAATTTTGAAAACTATTAATACAAAATAGCGGCAATAAATGCAAATTTTCTTTCACCACTGCAATTTAGTATTTTTAGTTTTACTGAAAATTTTAAGCATATGTGGTTGCAAGTTTCATTTAAAAAGCAGTTAGGTCACAGGAGCATTCTAATCAACTAAATATTAACTGAGTGTGCTGACAAAATTTCATAAATCTCCAGCAAATATCAATTATTAATATTAAGGAGTTAGAATCAAGTACAGTATATATACAATTCATGACAAATTAAGCATAGTTGAAACCATCTCTGATGATTCAGAGATGATGATCATCTCTGTTGATTCATCATCTTGAAAATAATTCAGAGTGTCATTATAGGTTGTTTTGCACCAAAAAAGAATATTGGCAAGTTGCTATTTTAAGCTCCAATAATTTATTCATTTGTCAACAAAGGTATATTAAATGCTCTATCTCATGCATTGGGATTGTGCCTGCAATAAGTTACTGGACTGATTCTTTCCTGACCCTACTCTCAAGGACTTTACATTTTAACACTGAAGATAAATGAAAATTTCAATCCATTACTACCCATGTACAGGTTTCAAGGGATGTTAACAATCTACACACCCTTCTCAAGAAGACTCACGTCAAGACATCACGACCATAACCACTTTTGAGAAATGTCTTGAGAAATGTTTCACAGCCAAACTGATTAGGGAATTTCTCTGAAAATAATTCATTATCTCAGATAGACTTACAGTAGGATAATTTACTAAAATATTTAAATCAAATTTGCTCTTCTGATATATTTCTCTTCATCCTTTTTGATGAGGTTGCTCATTTTTGCTTGGAGATTTTTGCCAGGTTGAAAATAGAAGCTTCTGAGAATAAACATTTTTCACTGCTTTTTATAAAAATCTAAACTCCTTAAAGAGATTATCCAAAGTGTGCTAGACAAGGAAGAAATAAAATTGACTCTTCTAGGAACAGCAAGAAAGAAAAAATGGATGACCCTGAAATTGAGAAATGGTAAGAAATACACAGTTCCTGAAAAGCCTCTGTCAGTACTTCAGGGAGGTGGCAGTTTTCAGGAGGTGAGAGCTGTATGGTGCACAGAAAGTAATTCCCCTGCTGTCAGTGCAAGTAACAGTGTGAGATCTGAAGATGCCATGCAGGTTTCACAAGTGGCATCTTGGAAGCGACCAACAGGGGCCTACAACTAGAAAAGATTCTACCATGTTTAAATACATTATAGAAACCAGGGCATTTGTATAACTTTGCAGGGTAGAGAGAACCTCAGTAATAACAGAGGCAAAATATCCCTCAGAAAAGAATGGAGTTGATTTAAAGAAAATAATGTAATTGATAGATCTATATACCTCAGATGGTAGTTAAAATATATCCTTTCTATAGAGTTATACATCACTCATTTCTCCTGGTTCTATTCCCCAAGAAGAATAAGATATTAGCTATGTGGCATCATTTATTTTATTTTTTATTAGGCAATGCATGTGCACAGCACAAAATTTAAGACATGGTAGTAATTTAAAATAATGTCTTCCCTGAATAAACTCAGTTGAAAAGGAAATTAGATTAGAGAGAAATTGAGAAGGTTTTACAAAGCAATCCTCAGCGAAAACAAAAAAAGCAGGAGGTATCAAGCTCCCAGACTTTAAACTTTATTATAAAACTACAATAATCAAAACAGCCTGGTATTGGTACAAGAATAGGTATATAGACCAATGGAATAGAATGGAGATTCCAGAAGCAAAATCTCAATTTCTCAATCAACTCATCTTTGTCAAAGCTTCCACCACCAACTACTGGGGAGAGAAGAACCTATTCAGTAAATGGTGCTGGGAAAACTGACTGACCACATGCAGAAGATTGAAACAGGATCTCTACCTATCTCCATACTCAAAAATTAACTCTAAATAGATCAGAGACCTAAACATAAAACCTCAAACAACAAGTGCCTTATAAAATGCAGGAGACATTCTTATAGAAATTGGAACTGACGACCAATTCCTGATCAAAAACCTAAGTGCCATTCCATAAGAGATAAGATAGACAAGCAGGTCCTCATCAAACTGACAAGCTTCTGCAAAGCCAAAGAAACCAGCAAGAGAGCAGGAAGATAGCCCACAGACTGGGAAAAAATTATTTGCCAATTCTGTCTGACAAAGACCTAACATCTAGGATCTACAAGGAACTCAAACGTGCTGAAAAAAAAACAAAACAACCCCATTACAAAGTGGGCAAAGATATGAATAGACAGTTTTCAAAAGAAGGCATATGAGCAGTCAACAGATACATGGAAAAATGTTCAGCTTCACTAGTCATCAAAGAAATGCAAATTAAAACTACACTGAGATACCACCTAACTCCAGTCAGAACGGCCATCATGAGTAACTCAAAAAATAACAGATGCTGGAGTGGATGTGGTGAAAAGGGGGCACTTCTACACTGTTGATAGGAGTGTAAACTAGTACAGTATCTGTGGAAAACAGTGTGATGATTCCTAAAAGTTCCAAAAAATGACCTTCCATATGACCCCACGTTCCCCCTACTGGGAATATACCCAGAAAAACTCAAATCACCCTATAAAAACAGTACCTGCACATGTATGTTTTTCGCAGCACTGTTCAAAATAGCAAGAACATGGAACGAACCGTGCTGCCCGGGAAAAGAGGACTGGAAAATTGTGGTATATATACATGATGGAATATTACACAGCCATAAAGAAGAACAAAATCATGAACTTTGCAACCTGGATGAACTTAGAGTCTATAATACTGAGTAATCTTTCAGAGAAACAACAAACTGAGTATCACACGGTCTCACTCATAAGTGGACCTTGAACAACTATCGTAATACTATAAGGAAAGGATTGACAGTAGTCAGAAATGTGGGGGGTGGGGGGTGAGGAGGTAAGATTGGCAGTAATGGAAAGCTGCCTGGGGAATGGGGGGCACACCTCATCAACAAGGGTACATGCACAACCTTAACCCTGAATAGTACCCCAGAATTTTAAAATAAAAAATTTAAAAGTTAAAAAAAAATGAGAAGGGTTTTTTTTTTTTTTTTTACTATGGTACCAGTTTTAGAATCACTTGTTGCTGACTATCTATACTTTAATCTCAGTCACACCATCTTTTGAGTGTATTCTTTACTTTCTCATTGTATTCTTTATTTCTTTTTGCATATACACCAATGAGAGTACTTATGTATCCTCTTTTGTTTGGTCTTATCAGGCAAGATGATTTCAAAACTGTTTTTCTTTTTGACAGTATAGAGTTTCCAAACCTAGAAAGCTGGAAAGGACCTACAACTCTGGGTTGTGGATCAGAAATCTCTCATATGGTGGCATTCTGTGCAAGGCATAAGTTTCAGGAGTCGTCTATTTTAAACAGTTCCTGATGGATTAGTAAAAACGTGATTAACAAATTTTGAAATATATGTAGATCATTAGTTTACTTACCAATGGCTACAGAAATCAGAAAATAGTTCCAGGTACTGTGGTTTGTACCTGTAGACCCAGCTACTTGGGAGGCTGAAGCAGAAGGATTGCCTGAGCCCAGGAGGTTGAGGTTGCAGTGAGCTTTGATCATGCCACTGCACTCCAGCCTGGGCAACAGAGTGAGACTCAGACTCCAAGAGAAAAAACAAAAAGAAAGAAAGAGGGGGAAAGAGAGGGGAGGGGAGGAGAGAGAGAGAGAGAGAAAAGAAGAAGAAGAAGAAGAGGAGGAGGAGGAGGAGGAGAAAGGAAGGGAGGAAGGGAGGAAGGGAGGAAGGGAGGAAGGAGAGAGAGAGAAGGAAAGAGAGAAAGAGAAAGAAAGAAAGAAAGACAGAAAGAGAGAGAGAGAGAGAGAAAGATTCTAATTGCTGCCCCTGTTAAATGGCCCTCAAGGCCAGAAATTAATGAGATGGCCCCCAAGGCTTAGGAATTAATGAGAATTATTTGCAACTTAATGCTAATTTGGTGATAAAAAATGATTATGGCTACCGTCCTCTTGTTTTGTGAAGGGAAAGGTAGTCATATCTCCATTCTCCAACAGCTTTAGTCTCTGAGAAAAGTCAAATGCAGAAAAACAAACCCTTCTCTCAGAAACCAGGTCTGGAAATCATGCCCAAACCCAGGGCCTGAAAAATGACTTTGGACAAAAAATTTGGGTGTTTCAGCAAGGTGTCCCGTCACTACTTATTTCAGATGGTAACTTTTGAGACATGCTTATGCTTTCAGCATATATGCTTGGGAAGAAAGGGAGTTTGTTTTAAGAAACATGTGGAAGGGAAGAAGGATACATGCAGACACTGAACAAACTGATTTGGACATGCAAAACTTGAATTTAAAACAGCATCATTGGCGAACTGGCAAACTATATAAATAAATGTCCTACACAGTAGTGAAAGTGAAAACACAGAAGTTAGTTTGTTTCTTGACTCCTCAGTAAATTTTGTGTTTACCTTAACACGAAGGCAATTAATAAGACACCTTAGAAGAACTGGCTATGTATTATTATTAGTATACAAATTACCAAAAGGCCCTGATACTTAAATGATATGGTAAAATTGGCCCTTGGTATATATATTATTTTTAGAATAAGTCATGAGAACCTCAATACAAGATTGTAGTCAGTTCAGCTTTCTAACCTTCAGTAAGTTAAGAAATGTTTATACAAAATATCTAATTTACTATATGGAAAGTCTGATATAAAATAATTAGCATCAAGCATTCCTTTAAAGGCTTTGAATCTAGATAAAATAATTGATGCCCTTAGTACACATATAAGAAAATAAATATCATATTTATAACAGAAGCTAGATACATTATTCTTAAAAGTAAGAAACCATTTGCTATGAAAACTGTAGCTTCAGGAATAGAGCTAATCTTCAGAAAGGTTCCTGGCTGAATTATAATCAGCTCTATCCTTAAAAAAAAAATAAAGATACTCATGTTTTTGCTGTATGGCTCCTTGTTCAATAAATGGATTTTTTAAATCTACATTAGAAGAGGCACTGAGAAAAAAATGGATCTGGCAATAAATAGAAACTGCAAATTTGTAAATTACAGAGTAGTCATTTAAGTTCCTATTCATATGACATTTTGTATATATTTATATAGCATTTAATTTAAAGAGTTAATGAAAGAAGGATTTGCAGTGTTCTCGAGCATTGCGGTCTCTGGCAATAATTTTTGCCATGAAAAAAGCATTGGATGGATATTTGAAAATTATTGTTTGAGCTGAACAGAGACAAGGAGGAGAGAGAGAGAGAGAAAGAGAGAGAGAGAGAGAGAGAGGAACCGAGCTTTGAATTAACGAATGCCTGATGATTATACTCAGAGGTTTTATTTATGAACGAAGTAAAATTGTACACAAATATGACACTTAGATCGTATTCTCTCTTTCTCTCTCTCATACACACACACACACACACACACACACACACACACACACACACACACACAGACACAATGTCCACCATCTGTAGCCTATACTTGGCTTCAAATACATTTATTAGTATGGTATTTCTCATTAAAAAGGCTGTCTGCATTTATGAGTCAGGGGCATTTGTCTTTCCCTAGAAAAATAATTTTATTCTAATTTGGTATATGATGTATAGTTACTAAAAATAAGCACTATTAAAATGTCTAGATATACTTAATAAGCACATTGCAGCTAGAGCTAATTTTGGTTGTTTCTGTTTTAAGGACTTTCTCAAATGAAATAATTCAGATATATCCAAAAGTATGAATACAGTAAATAAGTACCTATGAATTAAAAATGTAGCATAAGAAATGGAATATCATAAGTGCAGTTAAATGCTCTTTCTTCCTGTTCCCAACTGTATTCTTCTCCCTCCACCGCAGAAGAAAGCACCATTCTAAATTAAATGTTTAGCATTTCCATGTCTACCTTTATATTGTCAATACTTACACATCTTCTTCCAATTAAATATTTGATGTAATATTGTGTATGTTATTCTCCAAGAAGCTTTTTTCACTTAGGATTATGTCTGGAATGTTTACCCATAATGACACAAACAGGTCTAGTCTCGTGTCCTCTTTCCCATCGCTTTAGCGTATTTCACCATATGATTTACATATTCATGCTGCTGATGATCGTTATTTACATTTTCTCAAATGCATAGCTGTTTCAAACAATGAACTATGAATACTTTTGTATATATCTCTTTATACACATAAGGAATATTATCCCTAGGATTCATATGTGGCAATTGCTGGGATGAAGCCATGTGCATTGTCAGGCCTATTCGATAATAACCACTCTCTCACTAAAATGATTTTACCACTTTAAAACCAAGGAAGTACCATGTTTTTAAAAAGTTTTCTTTACTGCATATACTTAACACATTGGACTTTTCATGCTAAACCATGACACAATACCTCATTGTGGCAGTAATCAGTGTTTTCTTGATTGTTGATGAAGTAATATATAATTTCATATATTTACTGGCCAATGAAATGTCTTTCACTCTTTGTCTTATCTTTGTCCATTTCCCACTGGGGTGTTTGACTGTTTACTCTTGATTCACACAAAGAATTGACATATTCTTGGTAGCAATTCTTTGTCAGCTCTGTGCATTGCAAATGTCTTCACGTACTCTGTTCGGATGACTTTTTTCACAATGCCTTTTAATAAACAGAGGTGCTTAATTTTATCATAGTCCATTTTATCAACAATGTCCTACAAGGAGCTCAAATGCACTGAAAGGAAAAAAACAAACAGCCACTTTAAAAAGTGGGCAAAAGACATGAACAGACACTTCTCAAAAGAAGATATACGGGCAGTCAACAGACACATGAAAAAGTGCTCAGCCTCACTCATCAT